>NW_026561378.1:0-69673 GCF_028858705.1 Grus americana | reverse complement strand
CTGGACCCTCAGTTTAAAATGACTGTATAGTCCACTGTATGGTTTGCCAGACATCTCATATGATATTGCATTTTCTTACTCTAATGTGAAATCCTAAATCTGACCTGAAATGTCAAACAGGACACATTTTTCTTTTGTTTTCATAGCAACCGTCTGCTTTTCTGGATACTGTTTCCTGGCTTGCCAGGAATCTGGCAAAGCAGCCACTGCAAACACACGTATGCAGGGATAAAGTGCACAGACTGGTCAGCTGATGTCTATCGGTCTTTTGGCTCACCTAAACAGCTCTGCACAGGTGACCCATTCGCAAGCAATTTGCCTGCCTGCAACTGTAGAGGCGCTGCATCCAGAGCTTCCAAAAACTTTGCAGTAAGCATGCCTAAGGTATTACAGAGAAAAATTTGGCTCAGGGTTAAATCTAACTTAATATTAGGTGTTGGAACATGGTTGTACCACTTTTACTGCTTGTGTCCAAGTGTTACAGACAGAAGATTTCATCCTAAGAAGCTGTGAAACTGAGAATGATTTGGTGCGTGAAGGGCAATTAGTTAAATACAAGCTGCTACAGTGGGGCAAAAGAGTGAATGCGGTGCCTGGATGTTGAAATGGAGGAACCTTGCCTAGAAGTATACTACTACTACATTTGGTATTACTACAACAACTGTATGGTACCTAGTTCCAGTGCTAAGAAGTGAAGAAAGATCAGCTGATATACTGAAGACAGTGGAGAGCTGTGAGAATGATTAAAAGGGCTGAGAAAAGATGCTTTAGTTTCTCATATGAAGATAACAAGAAATATAAAAAGATCCAATTATAAGAACCAACCCCTACAATATTCACACTAGAAATACGTAACATTTTGCAAAAAAAACCCCAAACAAACCTTTGGAAAAGCATACCAAGATTTATGACAGATTTTACCTCATTACAAATCTTAAATTCAAAACTGGTTGCATTTGCTAAAAGAGATCCTCTAGTTCAAATAAATTAAGATACTGAATTCTGATGATCTGCTTAAATGGGAAGCTAAAATCTATGGTTAGAATTGTCTTTTCTGGTCTGATCTATGAACACAGCCTTTTCATAATGGGTTGGTTTTGAACCCTTCTTTCCTAATTCTGCTGCTTTTCAGATGTGAACAAATTGAGTCTCCAAATTTGCAGCTGAAACCATTGAGATTTTGCTTAAAAAAAAACCAAACCAAAAAAACCCCCAAAAACCCAACAAAAAGCAAACCCCCCCTCAAACCCCACAGAAAACAAAACCCCCACAAACTGTTCATTTCTGCCAATATTCACCTCCTAAGGAAGAAAATTACATTTCAAAATAGTGCAGACATTACCAGTGGTATCTCTGACAAAAAACTAACAGTATTCACTTATGGAGAGGATATCCTTTAATCCCCTCATCAGCCTCATTCAATAATTCAGCTAGCTAATCTCTTCCCTAATTTACTCAGGACTGTCCAACTGGATTGATCCCACTGGTTGGATTTCTCACTTGGCCTGCAACAGGATAGAAGACTGTACCACAAGGAGATCAGGTCTCTATCAGGTTGTCTGTTTCTCAAGAGAAGGCAAAAAAAGGTGATTTGCCCAGATAAACTGTAATTCTGTGCAGCAGTATCAATTCAGACACAATGAAACTGTGTCTGCCTTAAGACACAACCTAAGCAATTCCCTTGCATGGAATTACAGTTGCCTGCATGAAGGCATAATTTGGTTCTCAGGTTAACACTTCAATGCATTAAGATTTTTTATGTAAAATAAAGCTTAATCTAATTCTACTTTCCATAGTATAATTTACTCAGTATGATCAAATGTGTGTTGCATAATAAAAATACACACACATGCACTGCATAGCACTATTCAGTTCTTAGTATCCTGCTACGTTCTATATGCTGGTATTCTTACGTAGTGTGATGTCTATATTTAATGGGACCCTGTGAACAAGCACTACCCTGAGACCAAAGATGCCCAGCTGGTACCTGGAGGCCACACTCTCAGTTCTCCTCCTCCTGCTGGTCATAATGCCACTCACTATTATCTGAATTGAAAGCAAAGATGCAACTGCTTCAAAAGGGAAGTTCTGCCTTTGTACTACCTAATGCAGGGAACTGAAGAGATGACACATGTGTGCATTTCATACAGGTGTTTTTGATATGGGGACAGACTATATTCAAAGTATCAAAGTCTTCCCAAAACAAATGCCCTGATCAACCAAATTATTCAATCTAACAGAAGATGACCAGTTTTTTTACAGGATGCCTCCATGTACGTTCTTGACTGATATATTTTTCAAAATTTAAAAATACAGACAGTCTTAATGGCAGCTGTAACTTTGAAAACTCATGCTGAAACCTCTGGTTTCTTTGTCATTAAAGAGAGAGAACCAGCACAAGCTGTGCTTATTAGACTTTTCTCTACTGACACTAAGCCAATGGAACTTATACTCAGTCTTGTAACCTTTGTGCCTTGAATACCATGCAAAGGGTGGGTGGCTTTTTTGGCAGAGCAGATTGGTAAACCTGTGATGCAAATATTTTGACTGCTTAGTCACTCCAGCTCCAATTCTTGTGAGAAGAGGTTCTAGAGATTGATCTGTGTGTTCTGGCAGGTGGAGAGAAGAAGGGGTTGGGAACAAGAAAAAAAAAAAAAGATTGCTTACCAGTAATAGGAATTAATTAGTTAATGTTTATAAAGCACTTTGAGATGAAAAGCAGTACGTGAGCCTAAATACAATTAAATAATTGAAGCTCTCCGAGTGGGGGGATCATGGAATATCAGCAGGGATTTTTGTTGTCTGTGTGTCTGACTATTAAGCTTCTTTTGCTTATATCTGACCATTTGTGAAATAATCATGAAAAAACACCCAAGAGAGTAACTAGCAAAACCAGTGAATCAGAACTGCTGATAAGACCATAGGCACAACAGCGTGGGAGTTCTGCCTCAAATACAAAGGTCCTTCAGGTTAAATATACTGTAAAGTTCACAGGAAAAACACTCACGCACCAGGGGACGAAATTCTGACCTCACATTAATGTCAGTTCCTAAAAACTCCACCAGCCCTGAAGTACATCACTGCAAATCTCATTGGAATATTCACTAAAGAAATTACTGACACTACAGTATGTGCCACAGAGGAATAAAGCAAGTACAGCACCAATAGTCCTTGCAATTGCTTCAGACACCTGTAAAATATCAACAATATCTAGAACCAAAATTTACAAATCATCTAGCAAAGACTGCAGCTCTGAACAATAAACAATGTGCACTTGCAAAGAAATCTTGTTGCACAAACAAACTTCACTTTTCCTGGATTGCAAAATTAGTGGATGCAGAGAGTATGACAGGCTTTTGCTTTGGGGATTTTATTTAGCCATTTGCTACAGCAGCTCCCTGTCGTACTCAGTTCAAACTGCCTCAGACATAAGCAGTCACAGGATGGAAAATTGGCAGAAGCTCTATAAACAAAGGATAACAATCAGCAGCAAAGTGTTAGAGGAGGTGAGAAAATCTAATGGAGCACCACAGGGACTGCTAGTGCCTGTCTCATTTAGAAAATCTAAATAAAATTAATAGAAGTATCAAGCAGTAAAAGGGCCAGTTAAAGGAAGGGGCATTCCCTGACCATGTGGAGTACTACACCTTAATAGTTACCACAAAATTTGCTCAGTTCTGTGTTTCTCCACCACATATGAAATATGAGAAGTAAATTTTACTTAACAGAGAGTCCACTGGCAAGTGTCATATACTGCCACAAAATAAGATGGATTTGGAGGCAAATGAAAGTCTATGTGCCTGAAGGAAATAACTGACACCATAAATAATCAATGTGAGAGAAAAATTCCAGTATTTGGAAGGGGTACTAGAGTACGAGTCTTTGATTGCAGACAGTAAGTCACTTGATACATCTTTGCATGTCTCAATACATATTGTTTTCCAAGTTAAGACCCTAAGTAGGGGTATTTAGAAAGTTGCATTTGATTTGAAGGAGTAAGGAAAACCTCATCTCCTCTGTAACAAAAGAAAGATTTTTCTAATGCTTGTCCATTAAATACTTCTAAGAAGCATCCTAATGGCACTTTGCTATACCCAGCTTTAACACAGATATACTGTATAAGGGAGAAATCTTAAAACTTCCTTTGAATCCTATTATATAGGACTCCCTAGGGACACTGAACTTGGAGCTACATAAAAATGATTGCCCCTATACTAGATGTCAGACAGGCTAAGGAGTATGAATGATAGTGTTCCTTGACATTCTGATGTCAGAGCTCTTGATTACTACTGTAGCTAAAGTCCATCTCTGGCCTTAATAAGCTACTATGGTAAATTTTTAAGAATCATCAAATCATTTAGGTTGGAAAAGACCTTTAAGATCATTGAGTCCAACCGTTACCCTAGCACTGCCAAGTCCACCACTAAACCATGTCCCTAAGCGCCACTTCTACACGTCTTTGAAATACCTCCAGGGATGGTGACTCAACCACTTCCCTGGGCAGCCTGTTCCAGTGCTTGACAACCTTTTCTGTGAAGACATTTTTCCCAATATCCAATCTAAACCTCCCCTGGCACAACTTGAGGCCATTTCCTCTTGTCTTATTACTTGTTACTTGGGAGAAGAGACCGACACCCACCTGGCTACAACCTCCTTTCAGGTAGTTGCAGAGAGCAATATGGTGTCCCCTCAGCCTCCTTTTCTGCAGGCTAAACAACCCCAGTTCCCTCCACCATTCCTCATCAGACTTGTTCTCTAGACCCTTCACCAGCTTCATTGCCCTTCTTTGGACATGCTCCAGCTCCTCAATGTCCTTCTTGTAGTGAGGGGTCCAAAACCGAACGCAGTACTCAAGGTGTGGCTGCAGATGGAGGGGAGAAAACCAAACAGTTGGAGGCTGCTTGTGCAAAAAACATGAAGTGCAAATATTACTGTGAAAGACACTTTCTGAAACCTTTGCCCATCCCATATGAATACCTCTTTAGGCACTCCTCCTTTCCAGAACATGAGTGTTGACTGCAAGATGACTCTTATCATCCAGCTCCTGGCACAAATGGTTGTGATGGCTAATGGAGGGAAATGATCGCACCACCTTCAGAAGTAAGAGATTTCATTAGGAGAGTAAAATCACTTCCTTTAACCACTGTGAGTTATATAAGAAGCATAGAGTTCAGTTTCAACACACAGAAAATGCCCACTGATGGGGCATTTGGCTTCCTGTCAAAATATTTGATCACATTCTTAATTTTAAATATGTAATTCACTAATTTCAAGAGCCTACTTTGATTTAAAGGTGACACCTTACTAAATGAGAATCAGCTTACCATCACTCTACAACTGTACTTATCATCCTCATAGCAAAAGACAAAGTAAATTACTGGAAATGAGAAATTAATTTACCTCACTTCTCTACTTTCATGAATGCATTCTCTTTTGCAACCATATTTACCACAATTACTTAGTTTTCCTCTTTTTACATTCCATGTAATTTTATTTCATCTCATTACCAGTAAGATTTATGCAAATCTATCCCCTGCCAGTGTGTGATTGTGTACTGTGGAGCTGTGGGAACCTACAGCTGATTTGCTGAGATCTCACCCTGGTGCTGAGATCTGGCAGAGCTGGGCTCCAGTGCTGTAATGACTATCTTGATCTCTCCTTGTTCCATGCAGCCCTGTAGCCAGTTACCTATCTTTACAAGGTCTCAAAATAAACTTCTTTGGTGAAGAGGTAAGAGTTCAGATCAAAACATGCAGACTACGCTTTTTTAGTTAACTCTTGTGCTAGCTTACCAAACTATTATCTGATGCCAGAAGGTTATCTGGTTTGTGCTACAGGTTTCTTTTCAGTAATATAAAGATACACTGAAGACAAAACGTGGCTTTTGACTACCATAGCTTTCTCCAGGCTGGGTTACGGAGGAAAACTCTAGCATAATAAAAAGCCTCCCATGCCAGCATGATCCCTGTTGGAGCCCTGCGATGAGAGACTGGCTCTGGAACTCCTCTGCGACCTCACAGCACAAGCAGGAGCTGCTCTTGTCAAGTCTTCTCTTTCCTTGTGTATCGGCTGATTCTCTGTCTTTCTCAGCCCCTGAAAATGAAGTCAAACACGCAGCATTCTGAGAAGATTTGGGCAATCTGCTAGAAAAAACTATTCTGGGGGAAAACCATCATGCTGGGAAACTATTTTTCCTGTTGCTTTTGCACAACCTGTAATTGTTGTAAAGATTCAGATTCACACAGGCTCAGCTGAAGGCAAAGTGGGCAAACCTGTGCTCTGGCCATGCAGAAGTAGGCAAAACGCACGCTAAGGTAAACCACAGCATCCTGGGCAAGGGTTTAGATATGCAGGAGGCTTTTCTGCTGGCGAACCTGAAACAGAGCACCCCGATTTTAAGGAGGAGACCGACCGCTTTTTATCCAAGTGAAAGCGAGAGCCACGCAGAAGCACTGGTGAAGATCAAGGCGCCTTTGCCGGCTGGAGCCCAAATCCCGACCAACGCAAATCCACTCCCGCCGCCCGCTTCAGCAGCGCCACGTTTCCTCCGGGGAAGCCTAGGCCAGGCCCGGGCGACACCTCCGACAGCTGCCGCCCCGCTGCCCGCCCGGCAGGCAGCACCCCTCGGCACCAAGCCCTGAGGTGACCGCGGCCTCTGCCCCGGCACGCGCCCCTGCCCAGCCCCACAGCTCTCCAACGGCCGCCGCGCGCGCCGGCAGAGGGCGGCAGAGACCGGGGAGCGGCGGCGCAGGAGCCGGGGCGCAGGCAAGCAGCCCCGGGCTCGGCGCAGCGCTGCCACCGCCGCGGCGTGGAGGGCCCCGCAGCCGGCGAGGGGTGCTGCCCCACGCACCTCTCTGCCCTGGGCACAGCTGCAGGAGCGGGAAGACGCCGGGAGCCGTCCCACCCAGTGACCAGCAAGTGCGTTCTAAGCCGCTCAGCACTTGCGTGGGTCAGCGAAGTGGCAGGTCGTGACAGACTTCTGTCGTGCCGCCTGGAAACCCTCCCTGACGGTGGGAGAGTACAGACAGACACAGAATACAGGTACAGTAGGTGCGACTCCAGCAGTCTGCACACAGCAACTTAGCCAGGGCATTACAGCCTTCACACTCTGCGAAGGCAGACAGCATCAGTTAGTGACCGTATGGAGGTGGGCAAGTAGCTGCAGACTGGAGACACAAAACTCTGGCAGGAATCTGAAATTAGAGACACGGTCCTGTGTGCATCCAGCAATCTACAGCCGGTGCTGCTGAGGAAATCAGTAATATCAAAAGGAGCGTGACCAAGTTAAAGCTTTGTGGGGCACCAAGTCCCACATCTCCTGGGAAGGTAGTTCCCATACACCTCTGCAAGGAATATATTTCACCAAGCTAGCGAAATTCCCTCCGAGCAGAAACTCAGAAGAACCTGTTGGCTAATGGTGGTAGAAGTGGCTGGAGAACTGCAGCAACCAGAGCTGGTGCCTACAGCCATGGGGAGGAGACATGTGGATGCCACCCACACTGGTGTGGTGCTAGGAGCTTGCCTCAGGCCTGGCTGGGAGACAACTAGAAAATTAGTGGGAGTAAGGTACTTTTGGACCCATGCCAGCATAGTCTGTGATACAGAATTCAAAACATTTCATATACTTTGAAACACAGACCTCAGAATTGATGTGTTAATTCCATAATGGCAGGAGGAACCAGACTCCCAGTGACTGCACTGGGCTTTGGAGCAGGCTCAGCAAGAGGTCGATATCATCTAGAAGTCATGGAGTGATATTGTTCTCTCCAACACTGTGTGAACTTGTTTTGACACCTGAAATGGAATGGATCACTGCCTATTTTTAACCCATAGTAAGCCAATGAGAAAAAAAAACCCAAAACAATAAAAAACAGCAGGCGTATTGGTATATGGCAGAAGGAGCTGAACAATGTAGAGCAAAGTGGGATGAATGTGCCAGGTCAAACAGAGTGGAAGGGAGGAAGGGGGAAATCCTTCCCCCCCAGTACAATGCCTGCTAGGAAGGGGATCCTGTTACTTCACTGTGAGCCTAAATCTCAGGGCCCAAATTTTACCAATTTTGAGTAGATATAAAATGTTGAAGAAATGCCATTTCTTAGCAAAACTGTAATTGTAAGAAGCAACACCATACATGCAGGCTTATGATACAATTTTCACCTTGTCTAGAGCATATCAAAACCATCTGTGGGACAGCATTGTCCAACCCAGTGGGAACTGGAAGTGCTCACCAGCCCAAACACACAGTTACAAGATCAGCTCTTTGACAGGAAAATGCTGCAATCATGTGGGCAGGATCTCTTAAAGAATTTTCCTTTCAAATAGTGGGGATCTTCTCTCTCAAGGAGTGAAACTTCGGTGAAGGGGAAATGATTGAAGAAGTTTCTGGGTTTGAGATTTGCTTCTTGCCTCCACTATGTCCCTCAGTCCTACGGAGACAGTCACTAAATCTGCTTCAACTTTCCAGTTCCTGTAGTCTATAAATCAGCCAGAACTCCTCTTGACCTTGGTGGGAGGTTTGCATGATGAAAGCCAGCAGAAGAGAGACAGGAATGAAAAATCACATACAAGAGCCTTCCTTTTCTTTCTTTTTTTTTTATTTAAAGAAAAGTATTTCTAGCAATGAGAAATCTTTTCTACTCCTAAGGGCAAACTTTGGAAGCAAAATAACTGTTACATGTGTATATCCTATTATTTGTTAACAGGTTTCACACAAGTTACTTGCTCAAATCACTTTGAAAACATTTCCTTTAATATAGGAACACAGGAGATAGATTAAAAGCATGCAAGTCTCCTGCTGAATGCCAGAGGCTCTGGAACACTGAACTCAGCACTTTGTAAAATTATCTCCCTTCAAAAGAATTTTCTACTGTACTGGTTGAAAAGGAAAAGAGAGGCAGAAGCCAAGTAATGCCAGAGAGAATTCAAGTCAATTCCATTAGACATCCATATTCATCCTGCATCCTGCTCACACCACCCTCCACTCATCAAACTCAGGTTTCAAACACAGCTGGCCACACCTAGCTGCGGGCTGGACAACTGCAGTGCATCAGCTATGGAAGGTGCTAGAGCGCCATGGAAATAGGCTATTAAAGGGCAACAGTGCCCAAAGGAATAGTTGTGGGAGTCATTGCCTCCTCATGAGTTGGCCCGCACCAGCTTGTCACAGCCGGCAGTGGTGCAGTGAGGGCAGCAGTAGGAAAGGTGGTGGCACCTCTGGCTTCAGGGCACAAAGCAGACCCTCTGTGCTCTGCACTGGGGCTGCCAGCTCAACGCCTCCCAACTCGGGCAACTCCAACACTGAAAAGCTGGTGGCACAAGTGAGACTTAGAAGTCCAGAGCCAGTATATTTTCAAACTTGCCTGGTCTATTTCTGCATCTTTGTTCTCTCTCTGTAAAACAGGAGTGTAGTTGCTCTCTTTCCCCAGTATACCTTTAACTAGTCCCAGTCCTAAAGAGTATACATGTCTAACTATGTGCCTATACAGTAACCAGCCTGACAGGACCCTGGCCCTGGCTGTGACCTTTCTAGAGCTCTATTTACCTGAAGGCTCCAACCCGCCATTTGGAAACCACAATTAGCCCTGTGAATAAGGAAAACTATATATAACAGAAAGTTTGGGAAAATTACTCTCCAAGTTCTTCACTCAGGTTTCATTTCAATCCTTGGATTAAAAATTTTCACACAAATTGACTCTCATTAAAGATGGTGAGAGCTCTGTGGATATCTAGACATTTCTATCACACCGATCATTGTTATACCAGGGCACCAGCTGCAGGTAGGCTCCATTTCTCAGGATTTAGTCTAGTGTACTTTAAGAACTTCACTGTCAAATACCCCGATATAGGATTTCAGCTTCCTTTCAACTTTTAGCCAAAAGGCTTCATATCACTAACTTGGGCCGCGGTTTGAGTAAGCACGTGTTCTAATAAGGGAAAGATGAGCTGAACTTGTCCTAGGCTATGAAGATTGGAGGATTGTGCCATATAGCTCTGAGCATCTCCAGCTTCCCTTGAAGCCTGTGGCAGCAACCCAAGATCTCTCTGGATCAAGCCTTCACTCATTCAGAAGGTAATTCTCCTGGGATTTTCAGTAAGGTCTATTTTTCAATCCTGACACTGCTTCTACGCTACTAATGTTAGAGTTTCTGCCAAATATGCAAGGCTTCCCTTCCTGTCCTCTATTTCTTTCTTTAAAAAAACCCAAACAAACCAAAACAAAACCACAAGAAACCCCCACCAACAAAAAACCCCAAACAAACAAAAAAAACCACCCCACAGTGATGGGTTCAGTTTTCCATTTTTTTTTTTGTAATTGATTGGTTTGCTTTGTTATTTTTATATAGCACTTTTCATAGTAGGAGTGGTTCAGTGGAGCTAGATCACGCATAGCAGTGGTCAAGAAGGATGTCAGGAGACTGGATACCCAAAGCACAGAGCTATAAGCAGTAAGCAGCTTGACAAGCCTGAGACTGTGTCTATGAGTAGTACACTGAATACTGACAGGTTCCTTAGGAAAAACAGACCTCAAGCTGTCAAGAGTGCTAAAACTCTAAGATGGAGAAAAGTCACTTAACTTTTCATGCTCAAAGGTTGTCTTCCCTTCCTTGTATCTGTGTTAAGAAACACTGCCAAAAGCAATGACTGATGCTGGTACAAGTAGGATAGAAATGAAATGGAGGAATAAAAGACTGAAAAGAATAGAGGACTTGTCATAACAATGTGGGATTGAAAATCCGTAGTTAAGGTGGTTTTTTTTCAATCCAAATAGTATCAGTTTATACAGTGCCTTCTACTTAAAAACAAGTAGCTGACAAAGTTTTAGAGTTAAAAGTGCATTTTATAATGATAAATTAAATCAAGCTAAGTTTCCTTGCTAAAACGAAGTACATAGGATTCAAAGGTTGCTATGAATTACGACAACAAGAAACTGTAGGCAATACAGCTTCAGAAAGGTGTCTGGACCAAATCTTAAGCTGACATAAGTCATCATAGCTTTAAAAAGTTAATTGACTTTAAGCTACTAAAAATCTGATTTATGATGAATATTCCTAGTAGAAGTAACAGACTCATTTGTGTTCTGCATATAAAACACCCAAATTAACTTTATTTATTATTATATGTACTAATTAGTGATACATAAGTCTCAAGCCCTCGCTGGATCTAAAATATATATGCTCCATTATAACAGCAGCCTTTTCAGCTGGTAAATATTAAATCATTAAAAAATTATGACTCTTAAGTCATTAAAAGCCAGTTAACAGGAAACACTGTAAATGTGGCCTGCTGGTGTTATTTTTCCCACTGAATAGTCAGCTTTTGACAACTGACTTTACAAGCACACAGCAGAAATGCATGCAAGGCATCTGGAGTAATCAACCGCCAGCAGAACCTACACCCACCCCAGAAGCCCCATGAGACTCCCTGAGAATTGTTTATAAAGGATAAGACTGGAGGGTCTTTACAATAACAAGAGAATTACAATGCAGCAGCCCACTGCAGCACAAGCAGCTGATGACGGATGGAGTATCATTCTTTCCTGAGTGACAAGTAAATGAGGCAGATACAATCTCACTTTTAATACAGTTGTCAATTTGTAAGCTAACCTGAAAAATCTCTAGTGCAAAAAGCACAGCATTATACAGAAAGGCAGGCACATTAATAATCAGTCTTTTCACTTGTTGCATGTAACACCTGTGTGGTTTTGTGAGGATTCAGGCCTTCCAAAAACTTGGTTGCCACTACATGGACGCAGGCTCTAGATACGGTCCCCATCTCTGCCAGGATCATTCGCTGTATTTTACAGTGCTGTGTCAATTCTTGTTTTTATCAATGTTGCTGTCACTTCCTTTAAAACAAAACTCTAGAAGCTGCCAGATCCAACTGATTTTCTTGACATCCCCTGAATTTTTCTTTTCTTATTTTCCTTGCACTGCACTTGCTGTCATCTCTCCATTGCTTTCATTACGATTTAATACTTATAGCTTAGCTAGGGATCATACCATCTTATTAAGCTGAGAAAAAGGATAAAGCAAAAATCATAAGGATAAAGCAAAATCATTTTTTTTATAGCAATGTAAGAAGGTTGTGGAGGCCCCATCCCTGGAAGTGTTCAAGGCCAGGCTGGATGAGGCTTTGAGCAACGTGCTCTACTGGAGGGTGTCCCTGCCTGTAGCAGGGGGGTTGGAACTAGATGATCTTTGAGGTCCCTTCCAACCCAAACCATTCTATGATTATATGATTCTATAAGTGCTAAACAATTCAGGTGTCTCCTACAATGTTATTTTTCAGGTCTGTGCTGGGCCATCCTGAGGGAAACAGAGCATTTCCTTAGATCACACCATCTTCCTGGGACTCTGAGGAAAGTGATGCTTCAAAGATTAACACACCCTATTTCCCTACTGCATGCACCCAATTCCAGGGCTTTTTCCACATTACTTTAACCTAGGTTCCTTTCTCACATTGCATATAATCACTCAAATTTTTCCACCAGCTTAAGCTGCATCTCATTTTATTTTCTGTCCATGGAACCCATCCAGGACATATCTGCTCAAGGGAAAGAACAGCATCATTGAAATCATCTTGCTTTCAAAAAAGACTTCTGGCCTCCAGACCAAATCCAGCTGCCACTGTTAATGTCAGAATGGGGTCAGGGGCCATGTGAATATACACAGTCTATATCCAGCTTCATATTCTCTTTAAGTCCTTTTGCATTATCTTTTGTTGAAACAATTTTTAAAGCATCCTTATTTATTCATCTATGAATTTTATTTACTCACTTGAACTACTCACAAAGGTTTGAGTTAGGCTAGTATTATGATGATCTACCAAGAATAGGGAAGAGAAATGTTTAGAAATGGGTCAAAGATACAAATATCTTAGGGTAATAATACAAAAGTTCAGAAGTAAGGCTTTGGGAATGTTTTCTGCAAAGAGTTAGAAAGATCACAACTGGACAGAATGAGGCTGGAGAATGTAATAATCTCACAGTTTTAATTCAGTAAGGATTTCATGATACTTGAAAAGTAAATTACACTTCTTGCATATGGATTCATAGCTACGTATTTAAACCTTTATCTGAATATAAGTCTGTGCTATAGAAGCTGAAATCAACTACTGATCCTACAAACAGAACAGGCAAAACATTGCCTGTTAAGTACATTTATAGGACAGACTTCAAAATCAAACAATTTAATGGTAATAGCGGAAATACTGAAAGTTCTGTTCATTCCAACACTGAGAATTCCTTTGTCCTCATTCTAATCTGCCAAAACATCTTACTGCAATGATACATCCTGATTTTACCATCTCGCACTTCAGGGTGGTTTCTGACACTTTTAGAAAGCTTCCTGCAATGTATTTCACTGAAAAAAGGATGTCACTAAATCTAAACACAAAAGAGATCCATACACAATATGTAGGTAAAGCCTAAGTTCGCACACAAAACTTATGATTCTTACAAATTTGAGTGAATGTGTTTGTAAGGTGGCAGAATGAGAATACACACTTCATAGTCGCAGACAAGAATCTACGTCACTAACTGCTCTCCAGCTCAAATAATATATAATTAAATTCAAACCCTCTCTTTGTACCTACAAGAATTGCCTTACAGAAACGTAGTGCATACAGTATACCTGTGAGCACATGCGAGTCAGACATGCTTGCCAAAATGTAATGCCAAGGTTGATCTCTTTCTTCACGGCAGTTATGTTGAGGAACCATATCACTCACATTGCCAGAATGAAAACAGATGTTTGCTTCATGCCTAACTAATGTTTCCAACTATCAGGACTCTAGGGCAAGCTCCCAGCGAAACCTGTCAAGAGTTTTGTCATTGATCTCAGCAGACAGAGAGCAGCTCCTCTACCTGGTCTGTACAGAAAAAAACAACAGGAGAACTTTTCACTCATCATCACCCCCATTAAGGCCAGAAAGCTCAAGTCTGTCCCATACATATAAAACTCACCTGAAAAAGAGGTCAGCTGAGTGCCTATGTGGGAAACGCTGTATCATCTGTGTTACTGAGGCCACAGTGCTTACTTACTTGGAAAGAAGCGAAGGTATACTCTAATGGATATTCACAAGTGTGTTGGGTTTGCGTGGCAAGGTTTTGGTAGCGGGGGGGGGGGGGAGCTACAGGGGTGGCTTCTGTGAGAAGCTGCTAGAAGCTCCCCCTGTGTCTGACAGAGCCAATGCCAGCCGGCTCCAAGACGGGCCCGCTGCTTGCCAAGGCCAAGCCAATCAGCGCCTCTGTGATAACATATTTAAGAAGGGCAAAAAACAGTTAGAGAGAGAGCGCTTTTGCAGCCGCAGAGAGGAGTGAGAAGATGTAAGAAACTCTGCAGACACCAAGGTCAGTGCAGATGGAGGGGGAGGAGGAGCTCCAGGCGCCGGAGCAGAGATCCTCCTGCAGCCCGTGGTGAAGGCCATGGTGAAGCAGGCTGTCCCCCTGCAGCCCATGGAGGAAGGATGAGGGGGTGTAGAGATTCCACCTGCAGCCCGTGGAGGACCCCATGCCAGAGCAGGTGGAGGCACCTGAAGGAGGCTGTGGCCCGTGGGAAGCCCACGCTGGAGCAAGTTCCTGGCCGGACCGGTGGACCCGTGCAGAGGGGAGCCCACGCCAGGGCAGGTTTGCTGGCAGGACTTGTGACCCCATGGGGGACTAATGCTGGAGCAGTCTGCTTCTGAAGGTCTGCACTCCATGGGAGAGACTCACGCTGGAGAAGTTTGTGAAGAACTATCTCCCCTGAGAGGGACTCCATGTTGGAGCAGGGGAATGATGAAAGAAGTCCTCCTCCTGAAGATGAAAAAGTGGCAGAAACGTGTGATCAACAGACCGCAACCCCCATTCCCCATCCCCCTGTGCCGCTGAGGGGGGAGGAGGTTGAAGCTGGGAAGATGGGAGGGGTGGGGGGAGGCATTTTAAGATTCAATTTTATTTCTCATTCCTGTATTGTTTTGCTTAGTAATAAATTAGATGAATTTCCTCTCTAAGTTCAGTCTGTTTTGCTTGTGACGATAATGAGTGAGTGATCTCCCCCTGTCCTTGTCTCGACCCACAAGCTTTTCGTTATACTTTTTCTCCCCTGTCTAGTGAACAAGGGGACTGATAGAGTGGCTCTGGTGGGCACCTGGCCCTCAGCCAGGGTCAACCCACCACAACAAGTTAGTAGGGAAAAAAAAGAATCAGCAAGAATATTTTAGCCCTAAAGTAGTTGAAAGCCTTCCTGATAAACCTCAATAAGATAATGAATGGCCTAGTACATCAGTTTTGAGCTTAACTGTCAAATCTGAAGAAACAACCACGATGAGAGTTTCAGGCCTTTTTTCAAGGGGTAAGAGAACTGTTTAATGTAAAAGCAAAGAAGCTACAAGTGCTAAATAATTAAAATTTTCCTATTTGCACTGAGGATGTCTGCTGAGGAAAGGAATGTCACTACACCTAATTCTTGATTCCTTTTTTGATCAATGAAGACTGAGTATTCAAGCTAAGACTAAGCTATCAGAGTAGTACTATGCCACATTCAAATACGTTTAACACATTTTGGAGAAGGAAGGTTACAGCCATAATGTGAGTCTGATCTTTCTCATATCTTCCCCCAAAGCATACTAGTGCATCTCCACTGACCTAGAATCAAAGCTTTGTATATCTCTTATGCACATTATAAGGAAAAAAGTTGTTTTCTGCTCTGTTCAATTATTTTTGCTGGTCTTCATTTGTGCTAAATAGCATTCAGTAAGAAAAGAAAATCTGAAGCATAACATGTAAAGGGACAGGGATTCTTTTTAATCCTAAGAGTCATAGGCACATAACAAACATAAACAAGTTGTTAAAGACTCGGTTCAAAGATGAGAAGTTGGAAATTGGTATTCTTAGTACTGATCTTTGCTGTGCCCCTAACCTGCTACATGACATTGGTTAAGCCTCCAAGGCAGGGATAGTCTCTTCCCATTTACATTGCATCTAGCCCATCAAGACTTCCAGGCTGTACTGTAATATAAATATACATTATCATAATTTTCTTTAATGGTAGTCTATAGACATACCTGCATTTTCAAAGCACTGCAGAGGGATTTACCCATGCAGCCCCCACTAATTTCACTGGAAGACAGTTTCCTCCTGATGTACCCATTTGTAGTTTGGGTGTGTGCACATTAAAAAAGGACAAGTTGGATAAAGTAGTCAAAGCAGTGTAACCCAGCATCGGCAGCTATTATTCAAACAGACCACACCACAGTCTTCCCAAATGGATCACACAAGCATGTAAGTATCACTAGCAATATGTAGCAAAGAATTACTCCTGATTGCATATGTCAACTGTACTGGTTGTACACCGGGCACTCAGGAGCAAGACAGTACACAGCAGCCACAAGAAACTGAAGGAAGCGGATCAAGAGTTCACAAAGCTATTGCTTATGGAGGCAGATCAAGAGTTCATTACTCTTCTTACAAGTCATCTTTATCAAAAGTGCCGTTCCTTCAGTAGCTTCAACAGAAAACCTGAAAGTAAGAAGCTTTCTCTCATGTCTAAAGCTGTTCAGATACAGACTGAACAACTTTCTTTCAAATGAAAGTCTAAGTCTACAAACTGTTTTGACTAAAGTCTGAATACTCTTGCTAATAGGTAGTTTTTCAAGCACTTCATTCTATGCACAATAACTAGGGATGATTTGGTTATTCACAACATGATTTGGTTATTCAGCTTTATACTTTCAGGAAAAACAAGGTACAAAAGGAAAAAGCACCCGTGAGATAGTGACCTGTAAGCTCAAGTAGCCCCTTCCACTATTCATATATCTGTACAGGTAAGCAAGCATTGCAGAAATCTGTAACGTTACCAATCAAATTATGTCCTAGGACTTAAACAATGTTTGCTGCAACAAATGTTAGAAAGCAACAGGTATAAAGGACCAACAGCTAAACCTCACAAAATAAGATTGCCAGGAACACAGGAAAAGGAGCCGGGAAAGCAGCATTGCTGTTCAGCATCACAACAAAGAATAACTTCTTCAGACGGTGATGGCTCAATAGATTACCAGTTGCAGCCTGCCTTTACTCATCTCACCTAGACTGTATTCTTTTGAACTGTAACCTCAGGAAAAATAAGTAAATTGTCCTGAGAGTGATCTAAAAAGTAAAAGCAACTTTACTGTGGAAAAAAAGAAAAATACCCTGAATCTGAATCCCTACACTTTTTCCATTTTAAATGCTTTTGAAATAAATTAATTCTGTGTCTCAAATACAGTTTTCTAAGACTTCCTCCACTTTCCTGCTATATGAATTATGGAAGCAGGAAATGCATTTTTATTTATTTGGTTTAGATTCAAAGTATTCAAGATAAAGTCTTGCATCATTTTATTTATTAAAAATATCAGGGCTACAATTTCATTCTGGTAGCTCAGCTCAGAAAAAAAAAAAAGAATAAAAAAAGAAACAGACACCTCACTATTCAACCCTCTAATGGGAATTGCTGTTCTTATCACAAAAGACTTGGTAATTTACTTGCACAACTCAATGAAAAGGAAGGAAGAGAAAGAACACCATGTGAAATGCCAGAATACAGCTGATTTCCCATCACTTGCCCTTGTAATTCTTCTGCAGCAGGTAAAAATAAACTAGTCTATACCTCAGCTTGGGCTTTTCAATACAGCCTAAAATGTTAACCTCATAAATCTCCTTTTGGGGATTAGGCAGCTGTTAAGAGTATCATCAACTTTGAATTTTTGCAATTAATAAAACAAACCAAAGTAACGTATGCCATGCAGTGATGTTCTGGATAGGATTCTGTCAAGGAAGTTTGTGCGTCAGAGACAGAGCGGGCTGACAGCTGTGCATTGATACAGCAGTACAGAAACAACCTCCGGATTACAGAAGATCACGTTTATTACATTTTAAGCTTTAAATTGTGTGGTATGTTTGTTTCAGAAATTATAGAAGACCTCATATATCACTGCTCTATGGGGAAGGGAGTGAAGAGAGGAACAACTGTCCTTCCTTCCAATTTGATATTTTAATGACACAGCCTATCTGCATGTCACTGTTGAGGCTTGTAGGTCTGCAGGCACAGTCAACTGAGGGAGGAGATTTGCCTTCACCAGGCAGGAGATGTCTGAAGTAGCCTGTAATGCCACTGCCTCCTATTGCCTCACCGGAGATACAGAATATATTGTCTGCTGAGTTTGCACTTTCATTTTATCACCATCTGTAATTGTTGAACTAATGCATACTTCCTCATCTCCCTTTCTCATGGAACAATTAAAAGAAGGAGAAGGAGAGGAAGGAGGCAGAGCACTAGACAGTCAAGTTTAGTGACTAATGGCACCAGAGTGAAGAAACCTGATGTGCTTTGTGACACTGCTGCTGCCTTGCTATATAACCTTAGGCGAGGCACTTGACTCCTTTATGCCATAGCATTCTTATCTGTAAAAATGAGATAACACCACCTTCCTCTGCAGGATGCTTTAAGATCCTTGGAGGAAAGGCAAAGGGTTGCTTGCATTCAGTGACCTTTTGGGATTCAGCAAGGCAGGGCCCAAACTTTCCTTCAGAGATGTGCTTATGTGCTTAAGCTCTCAAACTTCTGAAGCTTTGGTGGCAGTTTCCTGAGTCTGCAGACAGCTTGAAACAAAATTCCTCAGGGCTAAACTTGAGATCTAACAATGTAAATTTCTAATGCCAGCTTTTTAACCATGAATCATATACATAATCATCTGATAGGCTTATCCTACCCAAGTCAAGGGTTTGTCTCCATAATCTTAATCTTACTGCCTCCAACCAAACTGCCAATATCTTCGTTCTCTCTCTGGCAATACTGCCTTGGGGGCTCCACTGGGGAGGCAGACCCAGTTTTCCATACACAGAGATGTGGTCAAGGGAAGATGGAATGATCACCTTCCAATTTCATTGCACAAAGCCAGGCTTGGATGCTGGATAGATACAGGCTGCCAGACAAGTTGGAGCAGCTTGACCTGTGGGGAGCATAAGATGTCTCTTCACATCACACCCTGCTCTTCCTGTATTGTTCTTTGCAAGAACAAAGTAGGTACAGACATTCCCATAGGAAATACATGTAAAATGAGATCAAAACTAAATGAGAAAGACAAAGAACCACCCGTAAAGGAGTCAGACAATTTCTCACTGCTTCATTTTGCCTTTTGCTGCACCTGATTCTGCAAAAGACAACAAGGAATTCCCAAGTTTCTGCCAGCCTGATAACAGCAAGACTTTTCCTACTCTCCTTGAGTTTTTTTATCTGGGGCCTTTCAAAGGCAAAGTTGAATCGTACATCCCATTCCCATTCAATGCCCTATCATTCTGGGGCAGTGTGTGCTGTCAGGTTTGTCCCCGAGTCCTTAGGACCCCCTTTGCCAAGACCATTGTGTTCTCTTATAGGACCACCATTCCCGGGTCCACCTTCCTCTGCCCTGGAGCGAATGATGCTTTTAGGCATAATCCACGCATTGGACAAAAAGATCGCGTACCTCAGGAATGATCTTCCATCAGCAAACGCTTCCCTCTACACGAAGAAAGCATAGCGATCTAGCACTTTTGACACGCTATGAGAGCAAAATGACTTCCTCCTGAAACTGGCAGTGATGGACTTTACCGTTGGACAGGAGTAGACAACTTTAACCTAAGGCGGCTGGGGTCAGGAAGGAAGTTCAGCCTATTACCAGCACCCCTATCTTGCGTGTCCTTATTGCAACATGCAGTGGCCACCTCAGTTTGGAATCATTTAACCTGCAATAATACAGGAAAAGGACGTTAGCAGCAGGCACGTGATCCGCGTGATCTTCAGCTCCAGGAACGCTCGCATTCAGTGGTCCCTCAGCCCACTTCCTCACGGGACAGGAGGCTGCACGGCAGAAACCACCATCATAATTAGCCGCCTTACGCAGCCAGAGCAGAAGGCAGGCCGTCTTCCCCAGGACTATTCCTTCCAGGTAAATACAGGAAAAGCTAGCGCAGCAGCTGCCCACACTGAGCCTGTGTACTTTAAGGGAAAGGAGGACACTAGGCTGCAGAATCGTTAACTATTCTGTGTGCTTCAACTCTACTGTTTCAAACAGCAGAACTACAGTAGTTAGGCTACAATACCGTAACTCTGTTCTGTTACACTGACTGGGACACGAACCATATTCACGCAAAAATCCTCGCCACATGGTGTGCTAATTTTATTGGCTCTAAAAATCCCCCAGAAGGTACGGATCAGCCTTCAGGTTTTAGAGAGCTGACCCCCTTTACCCATTTAATACTTTCTAGCCATGCAGAAAAGCATAGGTCCGTGAATGCCCACAATGCAATCGCAACACGAAAATCAGTGCCACAACCCTGCGTTTTATTACCATTTTTTACATCTCCTCATTTTAATCCGCACTCGGAGACCGATCCTGTTCCCATCAAAGTACGCAGCAAGCTCCCATTAAAATCTGGCTCAGCTAGTATTTTAATAACACTTAGACATTCCCATCCTTTGCATATTTCATCTGCGAAGTGCTTTACAAACATGAATTTCCTAATTACAGGCGGATGATTTACTAAAACTGGAAATTCCTCACTAGTTCTGGCTTTCACTTTGAAGCTCCAGGATTCGCTCCTGTCCCTCGGCAGTTTGGAAGATCCCTCGACGCCGCTCGTTCGCGGCAGAGGCAGGGCAGAGAGGAAGATACAGAGACGACGGCGACCCGCCTTGAAGTTTCCGCGCCGGCGGATTTCGGCGCAGAGTGCCGGGGCGGCGCTGCCCGCGGGCCGGCGGCCACCGCCGGGGCGTGAGCCGCGGGGGGCGCCCACGTGGTGGGAGAGGAAAACCCGGCGGCAGCGGCGGCGGGACCCGGCAGAGCGCGGGGCGGCGGACGGGAGCCGCGCCGGGCTCCGCGCCGCACCGGGCCGGGCCCCTCCCGGCGGACCGCCGCGCCGCACCGGGCAGGAAGGGGTGGAGCGGCCGGCGGAGCGCACGGGCGGGGTGCCGCGGGCGGGGAGGCATCCCGGCCATGCTGAAGGCGGGCGGGCGGGCGCCGCCGCACCTCCCCTGAGCGCTCCCCATGGAGCGGCTGCCCGGCCAGCCCTGAGCCGGCGGCCCCGGCCGCCCGCCCGCAGCCGCCCCCGATGGAGCCCGAGGAGCGGAAGATCTCGGTGTGGATCTGCCAGGAGGAGAAGCTGATCTCCGGGCTCTCCCGGCGGACCACCTGCTCGGACGTGGTGCGGGTGTTGCTGGAGGACAGCCACCACCGGCGGCAGCGGCCGGCGCTGCCCGAGCCCGGCGGCGGGATGCTGTCGGGGCCGCCGCACTCCTACTGCATCGTGGAGAAGTGGCGCGGCTTCGAGCGGATCCTGCCCAACAAGACGAAGATCCTGCGGCTCTGGGTGGCGTGGGGGGACGAGCAGGAGAACGTGCGCTTCGTGCTGGTGCGCAGCGAGGCCTCGCTGCCCAACGCGGGGCCGCGCAGCGCTGAGGCGCGGGTGGTGCTCAGCAAGGAGCGCCCCGGCCACGGCCTGGGGGCGGCCCGCGCCAGCCTGGCGCTCACGCAGGAGCGGCAGCGGCGGGTGGTGAGGAAAGCCTTCCGCAAGCTGGCCAAGATCAACAAGAAGCGGCAGCAGCCGCTGGCCCGGGAGGTCTCGTCGGCGGAGAGGATGGAGACGTTGGTGCACCTGGTGCTCTCGCAGGACCACACCATCCGGCAGCAGATCCAGCGCCTCCGCGAGCTGGACCGGGAGATCGACAGGTACGAGGCCAAGATCCACCTGGACCGCATGAAGCGGCACGGCGTCAACTACGTGCAGGACACCTACCTGGTGGGGGCCGGCGGCGGGGAGCCGGAGCCGGGCCGGGAGCCCCAGCCCGCCGCCGGCCGCCCCGAGGAGGACTACGCCAGGAAGTGCGAGGAGGTGCTGCAGCTGCAGGAGCAGCGGGCGCAGCAGGAGGAGCTGCTGGAGCACCTGGCCGCCGAGATCCAGGAGGAGCTCAACGAGCGCTGGATGAAGCGGCGACGGGAGGAGCTGGAGCTGGCGGCGGGGCCCGGCCTGGCCGAGACGGACTGCGACACTACGGAGCTGAGCGGCGGCGGCGAGGGCGAGCTGCACCTGGAGCACGAGCGGGTGAAGACCCAGCTGAGCACCAGCCTCTACATCGGCCTCAAGCTGAGCACGGACCTGGAGGCCGTCAAAACCGACCTGGACTACACGCAGCGGGCGTGGGAGGACAAGGAGCGGGAGCTGCAGCGCCTGCTGGAGACGCTGGGCACCCTCGACGTGGCGGAGGCGCCGGCGGAGCCGCGCGGGGCAGCGGGCGGGGGGCGGCCGGCGGCGGGGGGCGGCGGCGCGGCCGGCTGGGTGGAGCAGGCGCGGGCGCTGCGCAAGGACCGCGCCGAGAACGACGAGGACTCGGACACGGGGCTGAGCTCCATGCACAGCCAGGACTCGGACTCGGTGCCCGTCTGCGAGTCCCTCGTCTAGCCGCCCGCCGCCCAGCCGGGCCCCGCAGCGCCAGGAATAGAGGGCGGGCTCCGGCCCGGCTCGCAGCGGAACCGGGCACGGTAGAGGCTCTGCCCGGTGCCCCGTCGGCCGCCCGGGCAGCGCGGCACAAGCTCGCCGTCGGTGCGGGGCTCGGCGGGGACGGGGCGGGTGGAGCGAGGCTGCCGGGGCAGAGGGGGGGGTGTAGGACTGCGGGCAGGTGGGGGGAGGCCAGAAAACTCCCGGTGCAGGAAGCAGTCACACAGAGGAAACATTTTAATTTTAGCTCTTGAGTTTAAACTTGTTCTAACTAGTCATCCGCGGGTAGCGTTTAGGCTGGCTCGCCGGTACTTTTATCTAAGGAAGAGAGACCCGCAGCGTGTTTGTGTTTCATTCACGTCTGGGATTGCTCGCTCCTTAAATCCTGCCGCCTGCTTCCCTCCGAAGGGTTTCTCGCTGGGCCTTTTAATCCTATGGTTCCCCACACTGTCCCCACTGTAGCATAGGCTACTTCAGATAATCTCTTTGCGAGTAAAATGCCAGGACGTGCTCTCCATAGGGTAAATCAGTTATCTCCCTCACAGTTTCTCAGCATTGCAAGTCAGAGGGTGGGTTATACTGGCTGTCATTTACAAATACACCCGGCTCCTCTACAGGCAAAAAGTCACTGAGACTAAAGCTGCTGCTCATTTAAAAACTGCGGAGGAGAAGAGGTGTCAATACTACTGAAGCTGACACTGGGACCTCCCAGGGCGCAAGCTTTTGGAAAGTACTGCAGTTCCTTTTGGCAACAAAAAGGGGTGATAAATCACCTCTTTAAAAAAAAAAAAAACACAAACCAACCACAAACCAAAAACCCCTCCAAAAACCAACAAACTAAACCAAAATACAGACTAACGTATTAACTCTGCTCTGCGTAGTGCTTTTTCTTATGCATAGATAAGAGTGCTTTGTTCAAAGGTGTACTAAGAAATCTAATAGTATCAATGTTCATTTGACAGTCATTGAAAGTAATTAGCAGTGCCTGTATGTACACGGCCTTCAACTACATTTTTTCAGTAGGCTAGCTGATATTTGGCTGAGCTGGATTGTAGATGAACAAAGTACAGAATCAGCTTGAGCTACTGTTTTTAATAATATAGTTCGTATGAGGCCAAGAGATACAAGGATAAAAGCATGACTCAAGCCCTACCTGCACTACAGCTTAATCTTTTCAGTTATTCCAATAAAAAAAATACAGCATCAGCTGTAACATGCATTTCACTTAACTGCCAAATCTTCCTCTGTAGTTTAACACTTACTGAAAATATATGATCTGCTCTTACAATAAGAGACATTAAGAATTCCTATATTCCAGAATAATTGCAGAAACAGTTTAAGCAGTGAGAGACCAGAGAATGTTTAGTCAGGTCTGAATAAGTGTGAACTTTTTAAAACTTTTGAGATTATTATTTATGTAAGGCTATTTATGAAAGTTTTCATTTAACAATAAGAAAGTATAAAAAGGGGTGCACCAATAGACCAGTTCTTTACTTTTGATAAAAACCTCACAGCTTCCTCACCCAAAGACCGGGTTCCACTCTTTCACAGCGTTCTTGCTGGTCAGAATTCTGTTGGACAACAGAACAATGGACTCTGTAACCGGTCAGTTTGAAAGCAGTCGGAGAAATACTGTCTGTGGATTTGTTGAGGCTGTACAATTCCCTATATGCTATCATTCTTGATAAATGTTACTCCACTGAATGGGTCTCAGTTATAACAAACTGTGGTTTATTTTAAACACTGATTATATAATTGTTTTTCATATTTTAGTCAACATTGGAAAATATTTAAGAACCTATTTTTAGAGCTAATAAAACCCTTAAGACTAAATCAGTGTTCCAAATTGAGTGTGATTTAAAAAAAATATAAATATATATATATCAGGTCTGGGATTTTGTTGTGTTATCTTGTGGTGTCATTTACTCTCTGGCGAAGCGAGTAGAAAGATAGACCAAGTCAGACCTCTCTGGTCTGTCTCATGCCAGCACTGTCCCCTTGCTTTCTGATGGCACAAGGGGCTCCCTCAGGTACCAGTAACAGAGTGTGGTTCCTCAGATCAGTCACTGCAGGGGTAGCGTAGCGGCATTTAGAAGTGGTGGCATGTGTCCAGAGTGAGGAATTTCACCCCAGTCTGCTATTAAAAATACTTACGTGGAAGTAGAGCTGAAGAATAAGTTGGGGAGTGGGAGAGTCACATTGTTGCACTGCATTATATTAACCAGTGCGGATGTAATGGGTGGGTGATGCAAGTATCTGTTGATAGCTTCTCTGGTGACTGATGTAAGCAATAAACCTGAAATTGCTTTACGTAAGTTCTCCCATTAGCCACACCAAGCAAATAAAAAGCAAGCACATTATAGAAATAAGCTGCAACAGGCTGTACATCATTATGCTATTGATAGAGGCGTCAGGCATTTTGTGAAACATAAGGTGAAGAAAGCCAGGAAATTCAAAGTTATAAAGCAAAGTCTATCTACTCATTCTCAGCTGGGAAAAACCTTAGAACTAGGACAAAACTACTTTTGTTCTAGGTTGCTCAGGGGCACCATGCAACGCTTGCTCTTGGCCTGTCAGTACCCCAGATAGTGATGCAGTAGATGGTGACCCTGCTGAGCTGCTGGCCCCTGCCCCATGAGGACAAGGGTGAGAACACTGCAGGTGGCACTGTAGTCTCAAGATTTTGGTGGGAGCTGCAGTGACTTCCTACAAGCACATACTTTAATGTGCTCCTGTATTGTGCAGGTGAAATTGGCTATACTCATTTAATAGTTAAGCAGTTACAAACACAATGGCAGTGGGCTCAGTTTTGTTCCTACACACAGACTGAATTCAAACATCTTCACAAATCCCTATATCTCTCAAACCATTATTAAAACAATAGCCTACAAGAGGAAATCACTGTTTGCATTGGACCAGGTACTTCTCCCTTCCCATCCTCTTCTGGACTTACATATCCTCACTTAGATAATAGAGACAAGCCACAGAGTGCTTGGCTTTGACAGGGAATTTGGCTCTGGAGTTTTGCCAGGCACATAGCCAAGGGGTTAGGAGAGCTGATTCAGAATCACAGGTAGAAGGGCAGGATTTTTATCTCCTTTCCAGTTCTGAGAGAATGGGAGAGAGAATAGCAGAAAAAAACAAACCAACATCATGACAGAAGACTACCTTCTGGCACCACCAAGAGAGAGGAGAAAGCTCCATCCAACACCTGCGTTATTTTTATTTTCTTTATAGCATTCTCTTCTATCTTCCAGAATCAAGTCCAAGCCAATCTTTTTCTCATCCTAAGACCAGACAAGCAGATACAGATAGCCACAAATTAAATGAAAAACTAATAGCACTATGAACAATTTAAGATAAATCGCTGTATAGTACCACATTGTTCTATTTATTCAACACCCTATACGCTTCTCAAAGCAACTGTCAAGGACCGAGGCCACCAGGCCCCTCTCAGACATCGTACCCGCAGAAATCAAAGGGAGTTTTGTCCAGGACACATAATCAGAGTAGAATCAAGGCTTAGTTTCAGGCACCCTTTAAACAAGCATTATCAGGCACTACTACACAAGTCCTCTCTGATCACTGCCCTCAGCCACATTTTTTCTGACCCTACATGGCACTTTCTTTTGTGCCTATACAAGAGTTTGTGGGACCAGATAGTGTACTAGATCAGAAAAAAATTAATGAGCTTTAATTTAAGCGAGTCCCTGATGTGGGTCAACGTACAGTTACACAAACGCTTCTGCCAATGACAAGGTATGGTGATGAAAATGAGAAACTGAAGGCACTTGGAAAGGTGGAAATGATTCTTTCAGCAATGGGCACTGTCTTATGCTGACTTGCATGCTGACAAAAGCTTAGTTCAGACTGTAAATATCCCCCCACTCACAGTCTAAAGAGAATGTTTCCAGTGGAAGACTAAGACGAGCTGAAACTTCATTGACATCAGTTACCTATATTAAACCCAAAATGAGTCAAGTAGTCCAGCTTTTAGCCTTGACCTTGTTTCAGAAACCCACTATCAAGCCATATTATCAGAATGAAGACTGTGTGTCAAATTCAATATATTTCTAGTCCTTAACAGGTGTAAGAGATCTGCCAGTTTGAATAAGCACTTTGTAGGGATATCATTCGGTGCCTTAAATGGGGAGGGGAGGCAAATACTTTTACTGTAATGAACACCACTGGCATGCAAAATGAATGACCTATTAATTATTGCCATTTATTCTAAAGCAGCATGTAGCCAGCCAAATCAGAGCCTGGTTGATTTACAGTGACAGATCCTTTTCCAAAGAACCTACAGTCTTGGTTTCAGACAAGATACAGTTGAAGAAGGGAAGCAAATAAGTGGGTGTGAGAGAAGGAAAACATGTCATCAAGCTTCATTATTGGCTGCTTGCATGAAACATATTTTCAAGGTTAACTTTAAAAATAGTCTGTGTGTCTGGAGAGACATGCACACAGGCCTCCCCCCTTCCCAAATTCTACACTACTTTGGGCTTTCCCAGCCCCCCTTTCATTTGCACTGAGCTGGGACTGTAGCTCAACACATGAAAAGAGCAGCACAAGCCTTGAAATAAAATAACAGGTCTGGTGAGCTATGCTGGTTACCGAGTTGAAATACAAGCCATTGCGGATTGTTGGAAGCAGTTGTCCTTTGAAGTCACTTGATATTATTGCTCCTGAGCTGGCATACAAAGTTTAAAGAAATGAGCATCGCAAAGTGTAGGGAGTCTACACGGATGTTACTTCTTTTATACAAACTCACATTGCTAAATGAACTTGGAAGCTTAACAGAAAGGGAAAATTTAATAAGCTCAAAGCAAAATTGGGCTCTATAGGCAAATTAGCCAAATATCTCCAAGCAGAATTGTCAAATAGTATTTTAAAAAATACTGCCTGCATAATTTAATAGATTGCTTGTATAAATGCATCAGAGCAGAACCTTCCATGCAGGGTGGATTGTCACACCCTTTCACATGCTGAATAACACTACTGAGTTGGCCATTGGTTTCTTGGAGCACACAGTACTAACTCTACTAGGGCATTAGAATATACCCTTAAAATATAACTTCTGCAGGCTTTATACACTACATACATGTCAATTTGTTTACACTTTAAGCTTTATTTGGGAATTTTTATTAAAATCCCCTTCCCTCAAGTTTGGAAAGTGTTCCAGAAAGCCATGGATGTCCCATGAAAAAATAGTTTCCCTCCCAAGAACTTTTTTCCTCCTTCCCGCCAACCTGCTCCTCCCCTACTCATCAGCATCTGCTCTGAATTTCATCAATAGTCTTGTTCAAATTGGTGGGACTCCATGGATTCGGTATTAGGATCCTACTTGGTTAGAAACCTGAAGAAAGTTTCTTTCTATGTGTTAGCAAAATCTCATTATTTGCATAGTATGTTGCAATCTCAGCAGTATTTTTGTAGTTCTTTATGTAATAACATATCGTATAGATTAAGGACATACTCTCACCAGCTCTATTATGCCACTGTTGCTCAACTCCTTTCCCCCCCTCTTTTTTCCCCCTTTAAACATGTTTCCAAGTTACCTTCTCCTAATTTGAGGCAAGTACTTCTCACATGAGGAGGGAGCACATCTCAGCTGATATTCTGGGGGGAATGTTACTGTGGAGCACTGGGGTAGAGAGATACAGTTTGTATCCCCAGTTTGAAGAATTACTGGAGTAATGAGTGGTATCTTATTTCCCTTGGAGCATAAGCTTTTGATGAAGGTATTTACTGTGTGATCGTACACCATCTGGCAGAAGAAGGTCTAATCTACTTGAGGCCTTCTAAGTACTGTTATAATGAAAATGTTAAACAATTTCACTCTGTGCCTCAGTTCCCCTAACGTTGAAGTGCACGTGCTTCCCTTTTCTAAATGGTTTCAGATCTTCTTTCCCATTTAATAGCTCAGTGAAACCACTGCAGAGTGACCTCAGAACACAATCCTGCTAAGTCAGTCCTGGAATTTTATAGAGTTTACCAGGGGAAAAAAAACCAAACCAAACCAAACAAAAAAAATATCTGTGACTCATAGAAAGAGCTCTTTCATATCTGAAACATACTATCATCAGCTTACTAGCACTCCACATGGCTTAATTGTGTGATTATTTAGTCTATTATCTCTAAAAGAAATACTTTTCATCAGTCAGATTGTGCTCATAAGCAGGTCTTTGGAAAATGTGTTAAAAGCCTTTAGGAAAAATATTTAATCCCTGTTTCAATTTAATGTAATCCCCTTGTTTTAATCTCTTACAGTGTATTTTTTTAATCTCTTACAGTATTTTTTTACATTACATTTTGTAATCAGGCTATTAGTTTATGCATTTAATTATCAGTGTAGCCTAATAATTTTTTTTGCCTGCCTTCCACTGAATCTCCACTTGATATGCATAACTTAAGAACAGACGGAAAAAGTCTTTGGAAATGAGGAGAGACGGATCACCTTTTGAAAACATTGGTGCTTGTTCTTGCTACCGCTAGCATAGAAGCAAATGATTTGCTTTCAACTGCAAACTTGTAGCTTTTTAATGTTTCCCTTTCTGTCATAGTTGGTCTTTGCTTTCCCACAGTAAGGTCTCTCCATAATTCTACTACAGGTTTCCTTTTCAGAGTGACAAGATGACTCATGAATCACCAGTAGGTTAAAAGCTTAAAGCCAGAATTGTCATCTTTTTTATAATCCTGTCCCTGCACATTTCCCACATCACCTACTTTCCCTGCTTGGTCTCAAAAAATATTACTCTGACCAGATAATAGAGGGTCAGGCATTCAAATTTTGCCACTCTTCAAAGGAAGACATAGCACACACAGCTCCATACGTCCTGTGTCTGACACACGGAGAATGGTACGTACAGCTGTGCACCATCCACAGAAGTGAGCTGCTTAGAAATGTCTTTCCTAGGCTAATACACAAAGAGGCAGGTTTATATTGTAAATTAATTACTCTTAGCCCTGACAGGGGTAACTAATGATCTTCAGCAGGTGATTCCAATGGAAAATAGAAGGATCTGATTATTTTGAATTAATTTTTATGTATTTACTGACTTCAGGGTGTGGATTTTTAAAAACAGTATCCCATGCTCAGATGTACGGTTAGGTAAGAGAACAGCATTCCGGCTTAGAGGGATTTGTAAACTGGTCAGAGTAGTAACGAGACGGACCTTGCTGCTTTCTCTTCTGGCGTGGAAGTAAAACTTTCCTGCCTCTGCACTACCTAAATGAATCGGGGATGGACAGGGACAAGAAGGTGGAGAATGAAACTGTGTCAGAAGAGAACGGAACTGAGCCCAAACGCAAACTGGAGAGGAGGTAGCTGAACAGAATGAACAAAAAAGGACAAAAACCAGCAAGAATCCTGGACAATAGGAAAGCAGCAGGCAGCATGAATCAACCCCTGCATTGTAACCAGTGAGAAAACTCAGTCTCCGAGATAACCACTGCGGCGCATCTCGTGCTTCAAGCTGTTTCACTACAACCATCTAAAACAGCACCTGGGAGGGGCAGGAGTCCATGTCCCAGTATCTTCCCAGTGTAGCAACACTGTACCCAGGTGAACAGGAGGAAAGAGAGATTGCTGAAAACCTTGTGATTTTCCTCAGGTTTTGTTAACTCAGCTATAAAGGCCAGCAACTGCAGAATTTGCAATAGGCGAGCATGCTGAGGATTTGAGGATGAAATGTCACCCTCAAGTTGTTTTTTTCCTTCACTTTTAACTCATACTTAGTAAATATGGAGGAATGTTTCCCTAGATGACACATAGTTTATATCATCAGAGTTTCTCCCCAATACACTCCTTTCCTAGAACATTAAGCCTCAGATGCTGTTTTATGATCCAGGATGTTGTCGTGTTGCTCTAAGTGTTTACCAACATGACTTGCCAAAAACAGTGGCACAAAGGAAACAGGGTATTTAGCTTAATTTAATAGCCAAGCTTAAGGTAAAGCAAATCCAGACCTATTACTCCAGTTTACACAAGCCAGCTTGCAAAGCATGTGCAATGGCATTTCTAAGTATGTTTTGCAAACTAGTTTGTGTAAAACAAGCCAACTGAGCCAGATTTAAATTTCAGTTGTTTAAAGTCTCTCATCATGTCTCACTGAAGTGATTCACATGTAGATCACTTAATCTACTTAATGAACACAATTACCATGTTTTGACAATATTAATTGGACCTGCACTTACACTCCTTTCTGCATTTCACCTTCATAACTACCTCCATAATTATCAACTCCTATGGTGTTAGTATGCCTAAAGGAATAGTTTACCTTTATAGAATATATATTTCATTAACTTCTCTCTCATTGCCCCCTCCCTCCAATATTTTTCCCCACAGAATTTCCAAGCCTTTTTCTTTTCCTCCAGTCATTAGCAATTGGGCTTCATCTTTGCAAACAACAAGGGTGAGAGATACCCGCCTGTTCAGAAGTGGCCTGTCACACACTTTCAACTCTGCAAAGTCACAGTTGTTCCAGCTGAGTTGCATTCACACCAGTATTCTGGGATTTCTTTTACGTATAAAACTGAAGAACAGACGTTTTCCTAGTTCTAAGATGGGTAAAGGGACAACCAGCTTATGCAAAAGGACACAAGCTCCACTCTTTTGCCCAGGATATTGGAATCTACTTGTAAAAGGAGGCAGGTTAGAAACCCTGAAGATTTACCCAGTTAACCCAGTGATTAATTTGTACGTTTGCAGCTAGAGCTAAATAATATCATTCTTATTAGCATTTGTATAGCAATAAGTCCACATGAGATACAAAGTTATTACTCTATGTATTTTTAAAAGACGCAGGCCAAGGCAGCCATTGCTCTGATGAGATCACAGGACAGACAGATGAGCCGGACGTCCGTTGATACAACAGACATCAGAGCTGCAGTGACTTGAGCTGGGTGCACGGCAGGTTAGTAACAAAGATGGGAACAGAAGCCAATTTTCCCGATTCCCAATCTGTTTTCCTCTCTGCTAGACCCACACTTCCAGCCTGTGATGTGCTACAGACAAAAGACGAGAGAGAAATTCATCTCCACCCCTTACTGCCATGGGAGCCATATACCAGGTAACTTGTGGAGACTTACGCAAGCTATTGAAGAAATACAGGAGGTCAAAGAGTATTAAGAGAGCATTGTACTACTACTACATTTCATAACCACGTTTCTCAATAGTCTCAAGCCTATAATTTTGTACTCTGAGAATTTACGGTTTGATGAAGATTTTTGGTTCATTTACATGTTAGTGGCATAAATAGCTGCTATTTCTATAAACGCATTTCATTCTCCATCTCCTGGACATCTGCATGTCTTTCCGCAACAAGGAGAACCACACATACTGTAAAGATCTGTCCATGAGTATATTTTCCAACTAAATTTTTTCAATATTGTTAGCAATATATACTTAACAAATTATAGTTTTGAGACTCTTAGGAAAAAGAAATGCTTGTGTTTCACCTAGGGCCTCAGCTCTATCATTCGTCTTTTTCTCTATGTACTGTTACATACGTATGTTATACACTACTGAAAATCATGAGCCTGGAGAGCTATCTCAGATTTGTTGATCATGGAAGCCCAAACTTTGTCATTAGTTCAAGTGACACCAACAAATGTTCAGTAGCTGCCTGGAAACACAAATAGAAGTTTGGCCTAACGCTCGAGATACCTATCACAGGACATCAGAAATTGGGATACTCACATTGTCCATCAAAATGGCCAAATCAGTGCACTAAAACATGCCTCAGTGAAAAGCAAATTAATTTTCACATGGTGTACAGTGGAGAACATGGTTGGTTGGGAAAGTTCAGGCAAGGCTGTTGTATTTTAATTCGCAAAACTCTTTGTGAAGACTGACTCTGCCAAAGGTGGCTCACCCAGTGGGCAGGTATCACACCCCCAAGCCTGCCTGGCTTCCTCTCAGATGAGCTCTCTAGCTATTGTTCTGCCTGGGACGTGGCTGCCAACGTGAAAGTTTCTCCTTTTCCATCATCCACACCTGGCAATTTCAGGCAAAGAGGAGTATCAGAATCAGTACCAGTGGCTGTGGCACATAAGAGGAGACTATTTTCTTCTGACAGACTATTGCCAGTACAGCCCTTTGAACTGATGCGTTGGGTTTGCGTGGCAAGGTTTTGGTAGCGGGGGGGCTACAGGGGTGGCTTCTGTGAGAAGCTGCTAGAAGCTCCCTCTGTGTCTGATAGAGCCAATGCCAGCCGGCTCTAAGACGGGCCCGCCGCTGGCCAAGGCCAAGCCAATCAGCGCCTCTGTGATAACATATTTAAGAAGAAGAAGAAAAACACGTAAAGAGAGAGAGCTTTTGCAGCCGCAGAGAGGAGTGAGAAGATGTAAGAAACTCTGCAGACACCAAGGTCAGTGCAGATGGAGGGGGAGGAGGAGCTCCAGGCGCCGGAGCAGAGATCCCCCTGCAGCCCGTGGTGAAGGCCATGGTGAAGCAGGCTGTCCCCCTGCAGCCCATGGAGGAAGGATGAGGGGGTGTGGAGATTCCACCTGCAGCCCGTGGAGGACCCCATGCCAGAGCAGGTGGAGGCACCTGAAGGAGGCTGTGGCCCGTGGGAAGCCCACGCTGGAGCAAGTTCCTGGCCGGACCGGTGGACCCGTGCAGAGGGGAGCCCGCGCCAGGGCAGGTTTGCTGGCAGAACTTGTGACCGCATGGGGGACTCACGCTGGAGCAGTCTGCTTCTGAAGGTCTGCACTCCATGGGAGGGACTCCATGCTGGAGCAGGGGAACGATGAGAGGAGTCCTCCCCCTGAGGATGAAGAAGTGGCAGAAACACCGTGAGATGAACTGACCGCAACCCCCATTCCCTGTCCCCCTGTGCTGCTGAGGGGGGGGAAGGTTGAAGCTGGGAGTGAAGTTGAGCCCAGGAAGATGGGAGGGGTGGGGGGAAGTGTTTTAAGAGTTGATTTTATTTTCTCATTCCTCTACTCTGTTTTGCCTAGTAATAAATTAGATGAATTCCCTCTCTAAGTTTGGTCTATTTTGCTCGTGACAATAATTAGTGAGTGATCTCTCCCTGTCCTTATCTCGACCTACATGCATTTCGTTATGCCTTTTCTCCCCTGTTTAGTGAATGAGGGGAGTGAGAGAGCGGCTCTGGTGGGCACCTGGCCTTCAGCCAGGGTCAACCCACCACAACTGAGCTCAGTCCTGAGTTTCTCAGCTTTACTTAAAAAAACATAAACAGAGTATTTTTACATTACCGAAGGGCACTGCTATGGAGATCTGTATTGCCACAAGAGGCTTTATTACACAAATATTTAATACTAAGAAAGATTGCATCTTTCGCTAGGGCTCAAAAGGAATAACTCCAGACATTTTATCATGTATCTTTTGATCTGTCTAGATGAAAGCCCTAGTTACTATATAATACAACTGAACACTATGGCTGGTTCTGTTGTGTAGGAACCCACGGTGATTAGTGCTCTACAAGTTCCAAACAGTTTGGTCCCTCACCAAAAGCTTGTGCGTGGGAAGGTAGCCATGATACACAGTATTCAATTGACCTGAGAAATTTCCATTTCTATTCAAATCGCTAATGAACACAATAACATAAAACACAAGAACGGAAAGTACAAACCTAGTGTCTAAGTCTGCAAGTATTTTAGATATTGAATTATGAGCTTTAATAAGAGCAGGCCCTGAACAGTTACTTACTAGTTGAAAAAACGCAAATAATGGATACGCAAAGTCATAGGAAAATGGTGCAATTGGAACTTGCTTTCACCATTTTATATAGCTTTCTATATATTTAGCATATGACATGCATGTGCCCTTTTCCTACTGCTTAGTGGTTTGGATTGTCTCTCCTGTTATGGCAGTCAGAGACACTAGCTAAAACAGATTAGAGTCTTGCAAAACCTTTCTTAAAAATTAACTGCAAATACAATAAATGTATTTGTCGATTAACTGAACATGATCATTAATATAACTAGATATATTAATCATGTAGCCAATTATTGAACAAAATAAGTAAAATCCTGCTCAGTCATGAGAAAATGAGATCACGTAGTGAAAAAAAGGCCTTAGTTTTATCCTTTGCTTTAAAGTTGACAGGTAGTCAAGACTTCTCTAGAAGTAGAGAAATTGTTTGCATGTTAACGTACACTTCAAATTGAAGAGGCTTCAAAAGTACCTCACAATTCCCAACAAATTCTTCCAATAGCGTACTGTTTCCAAAAATTCAGAACTCATGTTCATAAGCTACTCATTTAAATACAGGATGACTAAAGTTGATTTAATTTTTCTCCTGATCCCATATTTAAAGTATGAATATAATTTAGACATCAGTAGATAAAAAGTATGTCAATGAAGGACAAGTACAAATTCAAATTACTAAGGAGAAAAATTAAGTTAATTTCAGTGTGGAATGTTTGTAAGCAGTGTGTAATCAGTCTTGAGTTTAAATGACTCTTAATTAAATAATCTATTATTATATTCACTGGCAAATCGAGCCTAAACATGTACAAGCGCAAAAGCTAAAGATCCAACTGCATTCAACATTCAAATGTAAAGAACTTTTAGTACATTAACATTGGCCAAAAATGTATTTTTGGGTTGGTTTTTTTTTTTTTTATCCTTAAGGGTATGAAATGCAGCTGAACAATCTATTGCATGTTTCACTAGGAGTAATAAGGGTCAAATTCCAGCCCAAGGTACAAACGTTAAAATTTCCATGACATTCATGAGTATCATACCTTCACATCTGAGTGCAGTCTATCCATAAACAAATATAAGACTACAACAAGACATTCTCCAATGCTATTTGAGAAGTCTGCTGCTCACTTGTCACTTGGGCACACCCATGCCTCATTTTCTTTTCAGCAAATAGCATTATCCTCTGTACCCCCCACTCTGAAGCAATTACTCATTTCAAAAAATAATAGAACAGTAGTCCCTAAGTGACTGCATTCAAACATCTTTCTTGATGCTAAGCAAACATCACGCCATTTGGAGTATCATGCCTAAGCTTGGCCCCGTTTCTGAAAAAGGATTAGCACAAGCCAACCAGTCTGGCAGGACTGACAGTCATTGACTTCAAATCAAACATCATCTCCACCCCAGAGTATGCCTGCAGGGGCTTCCTTTGTGAGATTTGCTGAGGGGAGAGAGGGTGTGGATAAGACACAGAAAGCCACCTCTTGACGTAGGAACCCCAGTCCTGCTTTCGAAGAGGTGCAGGTTTAAGTGTCTTTGATTTCCAGTGAGACCCGTCCTCTGAAAGCTTGTTGCTTTTGAAAAATCACATGTGAAAACAGTTCAAAAATCACTCTCTCAAAATTGTAGCCCTGCTACATAATTCAAATGTTATGCCTTTGATAGTTAAAGTTGTAAACTAAGAAGGGAAGCATATTGTTTTAGACCAGGAGAAAACTTTTGCATAGAGAATTTTTGCAATTTCATACATTGAAGCGTGTCTGAGTTACCACTGGTGACTTTCTCGTAATTCTGAACAATTGTGTCCAGGACTTATTAAAATACAGACTGAGGACAAACATGGAAATATTTAGGATCTTTCCTAAGGCCAGCTTTTCTAGGTCATAGTAATATATGGGTAGGAAGTGAATTAAGTCAGCACTGTCCTACTGAACTGTTTTTTAAAAGCTCACATTCGTAACATTGTAGTATTCTCCTTGCTGAGCATACACATCTCAGTGTCAGATCTGACCAGGTCCACAGAGTAACTCAGCAAGATAATCACAAAGATGTATTGTGAGAGCCTAGGTTTCCACAAATCCAGCTGCCTGACTTAGCTGATACTCAGTGTCCTGGTTTTAGCTGAGAGGGTTGATTTTCTTCATAGTAGCTAGTGTGAGGATATGTTTTGGATTTGTGCTGGAGACAGTGTTGATAATATGGAGATGTTTTTGTTCTATGGACTTATTGTTGAGCAGTGTTTACACGGGGCCAAGGCCTTTTCTGCTTCTTGCACTGCCCTGCCAGCGGGATGGCTGGGGGTGCACAAGAAGTTGGGAGGAGACACAGACAGGACAGGTGACCCAAACTGACCAAAGGGATATTCCATACCATATGACGTCATGCTCAGTTTATAAGGAGCTTGGGGGAAGAGAAGGGCGGCGGCGGCGGCGTTTGGAGCGATGGCGTTTGTCTTCCCAAGTAACCGTTACGCGTGACAGAGCCCTGCTTTCCTGGAGATGGCTGAACACCTGCCTGCCCATGGGAAGTGGTGAATGAATTCCTTGCTTTGCTTTGCTTTGCTTGCGCGCACGGCTTTTGCTTTACCTATTAAAATGTCTTTATCTCAACCCACGAGTTTTCTCACTTTAACTTTTCCAGTTCTCTCCCCCATCCCGATGGGGGGAGTGAGTGAGCGGCTGCGTGGTGCTTAGCTGCCGGCTGGGGTAAAACCACGACACTCAGACAATGTCAAATTTGTAGAACAGAAAAAAACCCCAGTTGTCTCAGCTCCTCACTTCTTTCCAAGAAGTGCTCCCACACCCAATTTACTTTCACAGAATGAAACCCAAGTCAAGAGCTGCCACTACTAAAGACATAAGCTTAGCTCTACAGCTCCACCAGGATGCTAAAGAATATGAGATATATTCAAAGGTAGCTGGAAGAAACAACACTGCATGTGAACGCTCAATCCCTGGCTCCCTAGCTTTAGAAACTTATCAATGCCTTTGATCAAAGGAAAAAACCTCAGCACTGCACTCTTACATTCAGGACTGCAAGGGTTTTAACCTACTGTAATTAACATTACAGAACATCAATGCTGATAACAGAATTGCTTCGGCACCGTGAACAGGTGAGATTACCAACAGATCCCCACAACAGCCCCACTTCGCTGACAGGTAGAGGGGCAGAGCGTGCAAGGGCTACCACCTGAGTTCATACACTCCTGACGCTAACTCACAGACCCACTGCTAGTGGGCCCAAGAACACCAATTCACCAGGCTAATACAGGTCTTTGTTCTGCTGTCCAGCCCAGCCTTCTCCTGCTGCCATAAACTAATCAGGTATGGTTATCAGTAACTGTAATACAAGCTAGACCAAACTCATATTGTTGTAGGTTCATACTTCAAATACTGGCCAAATGAGTGAATAATTATCATGTATTTATTATTTTCTGCTATAAGCCTACCCAGTGAAAGAGCTAGAATCCATAAATCCATTGACTTCAAGGGGTTTACTGTTCATGACTGTGAGAAGATGCATCCACTCGAGTGAACTTGAACAGAAACCTGATTTTGGACAATCATGCCATATAGTGTGTCATTTTTTCCTCTGTCATCATTCTTGTCCTGACTTCATTACACTTCATAAAAGCAGGAAGGAGAGATGCACACGCAGATCCTTAAGATGCGTTACATTGATAGTTTTGAAATGTTTATGGAGCAAAATTGCATGAAAACAGATGTTTACAGGAAGCCTTAACATTAATCTTACGCTGGTAAAGCAATCTAGAGGGAAGAAATCCACTTACACAGAAATGTAAGGCACTAATATAAATCTCCTTCCCCCCCCCCATTATTTGGCAAAGGGAAGAGAAGAACCTTAGTCATTACTGTTGGGTGGACTTCTAGCCAAAACTGATTGCTAGAATTTTTAAACACCCCCAACACCCCCCGCCCTTAGTCCAGTAAATATTTCACAGAAGAAAAAACTGCCAAAAGTTTATGTCAGTAAATTAAAAGAGGCAAGATCGTATCACCACACATTCATATAGAAAAATCTAGTTAATTTTGTATATAGAGAAAATTCATACATCCTCATCTTCAGCATGACCTGCAAACATTTATAGCCTGAAAACAAACATTCAGGGGAGTGTCCAGACTAGCCTTTCTAAACAGCAAACAATTAACTCAAGGCGAAACTCTACTGCAGACATGCCCGAATCCAGACTGTGTTTCGTTCCCTCTGGCTGAGGGGAGAACTGAGGTTGAGTGGAGAAATAACTTTTTTCTGGGAAGCAAGCAGAAGCCCTGTTGCTCTGAAGAAAAGCCATGAGGGAAGAAATGGGTTTGAATAGCAACAATGCAAGAAGTAACCAATAGCTGACTGCGGCACTTACTGCTCTCTTCCTATGCAACCGCACGACAGCATCCAAGGAATGAAATGTGGAAAAGGAACGCTACCGAGTGGGATTTGCAGCAGCAGTTTTAATGTGTTTCAAATTGTTTCTTCCTTATTAGGTACCTCATCAGCCAATTGTTCCAGTGCTGGAAAAAAGTCCTGCCTTTTCTGACAAAATAGAGCTGCTGCTAGCTAGCATCCAACACAGCTTGCCCAAGGACTTTGCCCCCCCTCGCAGCATGAAGCATCCCAACAGGCCAACCGTTTCATCGTGAGTGTTACAATGACAGTTACCCTCCTCCTCGTCTTGTTTCAGTAGTGAAGCCAAAGCAAGACATAGAGGAGCTGCAGTGTCTTGGCAAGGGCCCTTATTAGGCAAACCAAATATATTAATCTTTTATATAAATCATCCACTGTGTTGCAGGCAATTTTGACGTGTTTTAGGAGTCGTGAGAATTGCTACAAGATATAATCTATACTTAACAACTCAATCCGCTCATCCAGTATCCTTGCCAGCAGTGATAACATCTGCTGTCTTCACGTGGCTGCATCTTCTCTACACAATGCATTCATCTGCATTCTTTCTCCCTGCTACTTATATTCACTTTCTCCCTTTGTCCCCTCTGCTTTTTCAAACCTTAGTACAAGGCACCACTCAGTACACCTCTTTCTCAAACTCCACTGGGTGCCAGTGACCTTGGAGGACTGGGAGCAGCGGGGAAGGATACAGGTGGCCAGCTCCTGGGGGAAGCGAGCAGTAGGAAGAGGAACTCCTCCAACCAAAATACCATGTTTCTTCAGGAATTCAAAGCCTTGGAACAGCAGTGCAAGCCCCATAGTAATAACTGGGCCCAATATTTCTTCTTCTGAATAGAGACTCTCCCTAGGAGATTCCGCATTTATAGAAGTATGTTAATTATTCAGATGCTTTTTAGCTCCACTTTGTTGCTGTTAAACCAGGACAGAACCACATAACTGAGTGATTTACCAGGCACTTAACTGAGCTACAGACCTGGAGTAGTGCTGTCTGCAGCTTAGTCTCACAACTTCATTCATGCAAGGGTTGAGAAAGAAACCACAGGAAACGACGAGAATGATATATTATGTCTTAGTGAGCATTTCTCAAAGACAGCACCTTGGGAAAAGCAAGGCTTAGGAGTATTATTGATTCTAATGATTCCAGATGTTCAGATTACGGTATCAGCCAAAAATGATTTTTTTTTTTCCTCCTGCACTGTAAAGTTATGAATCTTTCTTTCATACAATGAACAGCGGTGGCTTACTATAACACATCATACAGAGACAGCAGCTCTTGAAACAATCATGAGGATTCACCTAAAAAAAGAACTCGGTAGCAAAGCGCTGTCACTGGCACTACTCCCAATCAATCTCTAAGATATATCTGAGGTAGAATTTATGGTCCATAAAACCAATCTATAATTCTAACTTGGTTTGATTTCAAACACAGTAGCTTAAAATTAAATATTTATGTAGCTTAAACAAAAGTGGCTGGATCTATCCTGGACTCTAGAACTCACTTCCTTCCTTCACTTAACACAGCTTGAATTAGTATCTTTGGGGCGCACTATTTTGCAACCCATGAAAAGCAGAGAGTCAAAAAAAGAGGTGGATGTGCAAGCCAACTGTGTGGGTTACAGTCTTTTCACGGTAGTCTAGCCTACTATCTTTTTAGCAATTAATTTCAAGAAATCTTTACATCCCTCTTTTCACACTTGAGAGTAGCAATAAACTCAGCACTAAGGAAGAAGTAAGAAGGAGAAGCCTCTCCCTTCCATACAGTTTTCTACAAAAACAAGCCCTGCCTTTGCCCTCCCTGACCATACGAAGGGGATCAGTCTTTGGCCATCAGGCGAGATGTATGTGACAGTAAGTTTGCATACCAGCTACTTTAGTTGCTCTACACCAGACGCGCTTTGATCTTATGATCAAAACATACTTTCATTTTGAACATTTGCACCCATGCTATACACGCATGAGCTCTAGTCATGAAAACAGGCAGTGCTCATAGGACTATGCAAAACATCACTGAGCTTCATACAATGGTTCCTAGGAGTTGAGAGAAGTAACAGCAAGAAGAGGTCAAGAAGGCGTAACAACTCCTTTTATTAAGCAATTTATTGTGTTACTCTGCACCCCCACCACCCTGGGGGAAAGGCTGTGATACGTGTTCATAGGCCCAGTAGTGAATTAGATGCAACTTGTATGAAAAATATGTGGCTCTTGCCAATACAAATCAGACAGACTATTCCACAATTAACTGCTAACTTCTGGTTTTAAGAGGATGGTCACGAACGAAGAAAAGCCTTTTCCTTAACTATGAATTTCATTTGTATATTTCTTTCAATAAAAAAATAAAATAGAACTTTGCTAGGGTATCATTAAAGTTAGATGTCCAAACTACTTGCTAGATAAAACATACTTTTTTGCTTTTATTTCTTAAAAAGCTGCAATTTGAAATTTCTCAGGACATAGGAAAGTTCAAATAAATTACTGTTTGTATAGCACTCTTAGATCTCCAGATGAAAAGCTTAAGTGCATAATACTAGCCAGAACAGCTGTAACATTACATATAAATATTAAATGTCGTGGTGTAGCAAACTGTAATGGCATCAATTTTCATCTAGTGTCCCATCCAAAGCATTGAGTATTAAGACCTACATTAACTTTGTGATCAGAACAACAAAGTCCTAGATGCCTTTTCTTTCTCATGCTGGCATTAATTAGCCTTAGATTGCAGGGTTCCACTTGAAAAGTGAGGAACACACAGTAATCAAAGCCACATCTATATGTGTATTAATATGGCAAAAGTCAAAAGGCTTGCATAGGTGCTTCTCAACAAATGTTTAATCTTTTGGAAGTTTGGGGGGGGGGGTGGGGGGGTATGTGCGGATTCCATTTGTTTCACATTTCAGTGCAAAAAAGATGCTTGAAAGACCTCCTCCAATGTTGTGCTGCTAGTAAACAGATTTTTTTCCAAAGTGCCTAGCTGCCATGACACGTCCTCACAGAAGCTTTTAACCAAAGGCTGGCACCCTGCTCACTCAGGCCAACCTTAACCACCACCTCCATTCCAGTGGGAGACAGTCAGCCTACAACAAGGAACAGGTACACAGGCAGCTTCTGGTACTCTCTGAAGGTATGGGAGAAGGGAAAGGTCAGGATGCTTTCGTGAGGACCTTGGGTGGGCACAGCTTCAGCAGGAATGGTGGAGGTAACTGCCACCCAAGAGAGGCCCATAGCACAGAGATTAAGGAGCTCCAAAAGGAGGTGGGAGCAGTGGGTTTGGATCCCCTCAGGCAAAGGAGGGACCTAAACCTGGGTAACCTGCTTTCTGGATGAGACTTCAAAGCTGGGACTACTCCTCCTCTCCCACTCACACGCCCTGAGGTGTGGTTTTACACACACCCCTTGCACAGTGCTTCCTAATGGCTCTTTCAAGGGCTGCGCACACTGACTGATGGATGGGGGGTGGCTTCTTTCACTGAGCTCCAAGTCCCCTCACGCACGCCACTCCACTCCACACGAGGAGCTGCCCTTGGGAGTCTGTAACTCACCTCATCGGCCCTTTCTTTCTACCTCAGTTCCCCTGACTGGAAAGGAAACAGCACCTCACTAGCTCACAGAGGTTTTCTGAAGATAAAATGCATTAAAACTAAGCTGTCAGAGCATGAAAACAGGTAAGATTTGTAAGACTGATAGATTGAAAGACACAAGAGCCCCAAAATGCCTCTGAACCCCACCTCTGAACCACACTCTGGCTCTGAGCAGAGGTGCCAGAAGAGGTTTGCCCACATGCTAAAGAAGCCTTGGAGCTCTGCTCCTCTGAGGGCCCCGAGCCCATAGAGTTAATTGCATTAAGTCTTATATAGGTCCTGTAGGGGGAAAAGAAAAGCATCTCTCAGGTTACTTAGAGGTTGCTGAGAGCACCTCTGAGGGCATTGAATTGCACAGGCTGATTATTCTCTGTGCCAATAAGCTTTGCTGAATGTAAAATTAAGACAGCTAATTAGTGTAAATTCAGTGTTACATTAGCCATAATCTATTTAAGTGATATGGCTGGAATGAGGAAGCCACAAACTGCTCAGGACAAGAAAGTGTTCCGCTTAAAACAGAAAAGCTTTCATTTGGATATATTGCATTTCTTTTCTCCAATTTGTTTTGAAAAAATCTGGTGAAGAATTAAGCACCACTAATGGATTCAGTGTTTATCCTTTAGCTCTGCTTAACAACCATAACGAAGTATACATATTTTGAGATATTAATTTTTAATTTTAAGCTTTTGAAAACTTCAGAAATATATTTCATTCACTGAACTTTTAGTTTAGTAACGCCATGAAATCTACATAACTGCTCTAATTTTTACTGGTACTAATCTGTTCCCATTGAAGTCAATAGTAAAAATATCATTGTTTTTACCGAGCACAGGTTCAGGCCCATAAGAATATAAAGCGATACCCCCTTCTAAAAAAAAAAAAAAAAAAAAAAAAAAAAAAAAAAAGAAATCACATTTTGAATAAGATAAATTTCATTCTCAATATAACCAAATTTCTTGCACTAGCTTCAGTGCCTTTCCTTTTAAGGATTTGTATTCTGGAAACTAGAAGGGTGATTTTATTTATACTGGAAATTAGAGGGGTAGTTTATTTTAAATGCTTTTTAGTACTTTTTTTTTTAATGCTCATGGATAAATATGTTAACTGGCTCAAAAGATTTATTAGTCAGTCTTAGAATGACACTGTCAGTAGATGAACTCTCCAGCAAGATTCTTTCTTGCTATACTTAAAAGATTAGTAACAAAGGAGAAAACAGAAAATCTGAATTGCGAGAGCTTAGCGTGTTCCACCAGCTGACAAAAGAAAGAGGATGAATCCCTTTGCTCCCACCCAGGGAACAGATATTTCATTGTTCCTCTGTTTGGTGACTGTCCGCAACTCGCCTGAATACCTTTCATTTGGTAATGGCCGGGAACTGTAATCTTACCATCTGACATGGCAGAAAGACAAGATGATTCTCAATAGAGGAGCAGCAGAAAGGATTTTAAACAGACAACCATCCTTTCAACTACTACAATAAAACAGGTACGGAGACACAGAAGTGTCTTGCACAGGACACTAAGTTGACATTCAATTCGTAGAACAATCTGTCTAATAAAGGAGCGGTATAATGAAGATCAGCTTCCAGTAGCTAGCATTCAAAAGCAGAGTAGTTCAGGCCTGCTTGAAAAAATTACTTCTAGAGGAGATCTGAAGCATTAACAGACAACTCCCCTCCTCCATTTTAAAAGCATACTAGGAGCATGAAAGAACTCTCATCTAGAAGTCCATGTTTTGTCATAATGTGCTTGATTTTATCTTGTTTTCAAACTGCTTTGATTAATTATATCATTAAGCATTAATTACAAAACATTTTAGATATTACACATCCAGATTTAATGTATCTACTCTTCCAAAACACAGCAACTTGTATGTGAGGGTTTCCAAAATATAAAGCAAATCTTTCCAAACACTGCCAAGCACCAAGCTCCCTTTCACAAGGGGCGCAGAGTTTGCATCCACGTACAGATGCACGGCAGCCTGCGTGCGTACAGTCACCCACGCTCCCTGTTGCACCACAAGGTTTTTGCAAGCCTTGCTGTATAAACGTCTTGTAACCAAAGTGTCAAGGGAAATGGTGCAGGATACCCCGAAGGGACAAGACCAAAGCATTCTACATATAAGCTCTCCTCTGAGCCCAAAGGATATATTTATTTGCATTTACATAATTGTCACAAAAATGCTTATTTGTAATGCCTCAGAAGTCATTGACAAACACAATGGTGTGCAGTATTTTAAATCTCTTCACATCAGATCACTTGCAAACAATATCTCCTGCTTATAATAATATTTTTCACCTATTTAAGATGCTTGCAGGGAACAAACAAACCTTGTACAAAGTAGTAGAGGATACAAGAAGTTAATGGAATCCAATCATGTAGTTTCTTGAAGGAGCAGGGAGCTGGCAATAGGGAGAATAGAATGAAGAACAGAGATGAGTGTCTGCTGAGATAATTTAAGACCAGCAGACAGTGTCCCAGATTCCTTACAGGATCCATAGACTGAGCAATGAGGGAAAACCTTTCTATGGTTATAGAACACCACCGCCACAAATTTCTTCTTTGTCCTGAGTGAACCCCTTCACACCCAGGAACTGGATATCTTCCCACAAAATCATTTACAGGCCAGTTAAAAACCCCACCTTTATTTCAGGTGTTTACATCTGCAGGACTAGCAGGTACATGAAATCAATGTTCTCCCAATTAAAGCACTCGTTATTAAGAAAAAGACACCCTTGCAAACAGAAAATTAGCTTCACTAATATAATTTATACTTTCTTCTAGAAAAACACTGCAAACAAGCTGATAGTCTGGTACAACAGCATAGTGTTCAAACTGTGTGATTGGAGGGAAAGAGTTAAACAAGTCCCCAACAATTGGAAGCGGGGAGAGAAAGTTTCATAATTTAAGGAAAAACATTGGACACATGGTACACTCTCAGACTAAAAAAAAAAAAAAAAAAAAATACTCTTAAGGTGTGTTTGTCAGCCCCCCAAAAGAAATAATGAAAAAGGCAGCTAACAAGAACCCAGGGAAACATTCTCCAAGAGCATCCCTAAATTTCAGCTTAAGACTTCAAAAATCTCCCAAGATGAATTCATTCAGCGCTGCATAGTCTCCCCCCATGGCATTCCCAGAGCACCAGGAGAACGTTTAAGCCTATACCCTTCAACTGAAGCATTTTAACACTACAGCATCCAGCAGAAAGAAAAGAAAAAAAATTCACCTTGAGTGTAAGAAAAATAGATATATAGGAATAAATGCTTGTACAATACATGGATGCTAGGGAGAAAATGATAGATAACATTTTGGCCTAGAATTTTTGCAGATTCTGGAAATAAACAGGTGACAAATGGCTGTAACTAATGAAAGAAAGAGTAAAACAAAAGGAATGAGTAAGAACACAAAGGTACATGCAAAAGAATGTAAAAATTTTAATTTTTTTTTTTTTTAAGAACTTTCACACTAAAATGGATCTATAAGAAATGTCTTATTAAGAAATGATTTTTTATCATTAGGGTAGAAAACAGCTGCTTTTAACCCTTTGGGTATAGTGAAATGTACAATATCACAGTCCAATGAAAGGGGTCTTTGTAAGACCACAGTATGTATATTGTTCTTCTGATGCCCTAATTATTATAAAAGATCCACTTTACATCGAGTGCCTGTAGGCATACCAGGAACGTGACACTAGCGGACTGGATGGTGGTAAGAATCACGTAGATAAAGTCTGCTTTAGCTATTCCATTATGACAAATGTCCCAAATTCTTGGCTGAGGTTAAATGGAAAATAGTGATGGAGATGTCACAGTCGGAGATGTCATGACTGTGTGAAATGAAGTAGGAAATAATTTAATTAGGTCATGACTCATTTTAATTGCTGCGAGATGTTTTCACAGACTAGTCCCAAGCATTTTGCTTAAATACTCAAAGAACAAATATTTTCTATAGATATTAATATTCTTTGAATTTCAACAACTGTAAAGATGGATAATGCTGCATTTGTTTAATGATCCACTGCCGAGAAACAGTAATAAAACCAGAAGTAGTGGTTGATTTTGATATTTTAATCTTACTGGTTCTGTATGAAATAAACCCTATGAATCTGGAGGAGCATGGAAAAAGGCAATAAGCAAAAATACCAAGAAACATGTACAAACACCTCAAGAACTGAAAATGAGGTAGGAAAGATGATTCTCATTACGATGTCTCTGCAAGTTTTCTTCCATGTTTGCTAAATTTGGTGTTCCCTTAGGTGTCACTCAAATACAAATGGCAATAGGTGTAATCTAGAAGTGGAAAGCATCACATACAACTGGTAACAAAAACAAGCCAGGAAATGCCTGGGTTTAGTGAACTATGAATAAGCTCTGGATGCTACTGCTGAACGATTTGTATTATGGGATGATTCTGGTACTTTAATGTTGCTCAATACACCATTAAATGGCACACACAAATACAGCGATGTATCAAAAGGTCAGTGTGAAACAGGAAACTTTGAATTTTAGACACTAACAACACTAACTGTATAGTTTATGCACCCTTAGTAATAACTGTAGTTATTTTTACACGTTAAACCTTCTTTAATGTAAGAGAAGCTAGGAGATAAGCCTGATGTTTACAGCAGCTTCACTAACAGGTTAAGAGTTCATTAGCACAATGCGTGGCATTTTAAGTTTAATATTTGCTAAAATTGATATATTTGTTGGTGGCTCTGAGACTATGAATCGATCACATCATTTACTGCAGTTGATGCACCATTGTTTAGCAGTCGCATACAAGGGATGGGCGTACAAACAGGAGTGAAAGCCCTCCACTGTCAGGGCTAGCCATGACTAACTAAAGAGAATGAATGGCACGTTTGTTGAATGCCAGTGAGGATTTAATAAACAGTAGGATGAAGTACTTGTTGATTCTACCTAAGGAAAGTCACAACATGTCACCATTGATCATCCGCAAGCAAACATTAGTTTAAAAACCATACTGCAGACTCTAATCAACATTTCTGTAGCAGAATAATACATTCTCTTCACCTCTGCAGGTAACTAGGCAGTGAGTTTCACATTGTATAATTTGGGGAATCAAGCACTGAAAGGAAGCCGTTGCATTTCTTTGCATACAGATCAATAATGAATCGGCAGAGAGATTCTTTCAATTATAACAAAGCATCACTGGCAGTAGCCTTCATAACTTATCAGCAGGGATTGGCAGAGATGGAAAAAAGTCTCTGCCACAAATACTTCAAAGTCAGACACAGAAAAAATATGCACTGATGGCAATATAAACCAATAGGTGTTATTGTACTTATCTTTTCCTCATGTAGTTTGTGGAAGAGAATGATTGAAGCTCAATATACAAGTCTTAAAACCAGCCATTTAAAATGACACATCAGAATCAAGATAAACTGATAAAACCTCATGCAGGTCTTTTAAGCCTTTCCTATTTTAGAGACTTGTCTTGGTAAGTCTGCCAAGAGCAGCTACACGATGTCCTACTGATGGCTGTACAGTAGGTAAGGGCCTACAGCCCTGTCGCTGAAGGAAGAGCTGGGGAGAACTTCAGAGGAGCAGGATTTTATAGTGGAAAGAGTAGATCTGGTTTGGGCTTTTTCTTTCTTTCTCTCCCCTCCTCTGTTCCCCTCCCATGTCCCCCCCTCCCCCCAGGTGTATCTATTTACAACCTGCCTTCTGTCCAACATTGCTAACCTGTGAAGGCAATCCCCCCACCACAGCCTATGCTTGCTCGTGGAGGGAGAACAGCAGCAGATACAGCATCATCTGCTCCCCTACTTCATGGAGGAAAAAGTACCAAACAACAACACAGCCAGCTGGAAGAAGAGGGGTTAATTTACAATTTATTCCTCTGTGTGCTCATGTAGGGGATAATAGTTACCTCACAGCAGTACCATTCATATTTCAGAATACGTTATGGTACATTAGTATCCATGTCATGTGAACATACTGCTTCAAGACACTCCTCAGTACATCTTGGCTCCTGTTCACAGATGAACATCACGTGCATTCCTGCCCAAAGGTCATTAAAATAATGACTAATGATTCTTCTCAGTTTCTCTCAGTAAAACATCACAGCAGATTCTGCCAGTGTCAGATACTTCCTCCCCTTTCTGTTACTGGAAGCAGTGGGACAGAGGTACCTAGCATTATTCTTCAGAGTCCATTGCCCAACATCTCAGGCTGCACTGATCGCAGATGCTCCAGAAGGGACAGATCCCATTTACCTCCTGAGAAGACAGTGACCCAGCTGAAGAATTGGAAGAGACCAAAAATGGGTTTTATTTGGTGATGCCTCCCCCTCAGATGCGTGTACTTAGAATAACTTCTAAAAAGCTGCAAGACAAAACACTGAAGGCAGTATTGAGGAGTGAGGATGGGTTAACTTTTATCATTCTAACAGTACATGAATACCATGGTGGTGATGAACTAACAACCTACTTGAGGAGATTGCTTTTAAGATATACATAGTCTCTATCTGACACTCCTAGTACAACGAACGCCACCCAGCTAACAAGCACTGCACCTTTATAGAAAGTAGAAACAAGAAATGCAAGTGTATTTGTTTGCTAGGTCCTACATGGGTTGCCATAACTATGCCAATTTCTCCTCTTAACAAAGATATCTTGATGATACATTGCACTTGTACTGCCAGGCAATAAAGAACAGTCTCAAGCCAAGCTTTACAGTGGGATATTCTTTCCAATTTTAAAAAGATCAGATTTGAAATTACAGTAATAGCCAAAGTTTAAAAGTGAACTATTTTAAAATTGACTGATACCTCTTAGAATATGAAAGATATATTAATTTATTTTATCTGACTGAAACAGAGAAGGATTGTCTAATTCACAAAGTTTTTCAGGTCATACTGTGTTTTCTCTACTGTAATTTAAAAAAATCCAAAGTGGTGACAGAGGTCATCAGGTCTCTAATCAAATACAACTCATAGCATAAGGATTCTTATTCTTAATTTAATTCAAAGAGGTGAAGAATGGGAATGCTTTGGATGGAGAGGACTTCTCAGGTATATAGAGATGGCATTTTCATATACACACTCCATAATTACTGTTCATGTAAACTATACACATCAAATGCAGTTATGAACACATCTTCTTCCTCTTTAGAGCTAAGGCCAGGGTCCGGTCCTTCCATTCTTCATTTTAAAACCCTAAAAATGATTATATTATCTTCACTAGAATTAACTCAAAGCACTTAAAACAATCACTACCTATCTAAGATTAATTTCTATCTTTTTGCATGAAAAAGTGTGCTGATTTTGGCTGGGATAGAGTTAATTTTCTTCATAGCAGCTAGGATGGGGCTATGGTTTGGGTTTGTGCTGAAAACAGTGTTGATAACACAGGGATGTTTTCGTTACTGCTGAGCAGGGCTTACACAGAGCCAAGGCCTTTTCTGCCTCTCACACCACCCCAGCAGCGAGTGGGCTGGGGGTGTACAAGGAGTTGGGAGGGGACACAGCCAGGACAGCTGACCCCAGCTGACCAAAGGGATATTCCATACCATATGACATCATGCTCAGCATATAAAGCTGGGGGAAGTGGGGGGACACATTTGGAGTGATGGCGTTTGTCTTCCCAAGTCACTGTTACACGTGATGGAGCCCTGCTTTCCTGGAGATGGCTGAACATCTGCCTGTCGATGGGAAGTGGTGAATTAATTCCTTGTCTTGCTTTGCTTGCATGTGCGGGTTTTGCTTTACCTGTTAAACTGCCTTTATCTCAACCCACAAGTTTTGTCACTTTTACTCTTCCGATTCTCTCCCCCACCCTACCAAGGAAGAAGTGAGCAAGCAGCTGCATAGGGTTGCTGGATGGGGCTAAACCGTGGCAAAGAATTATATAAATAAATTATTTGCACTTGGAGAAGTATAATTAATAACATATTAAATATGAAAGACCTCAGTTTCTGGAAAGATACTTAAATAGATGAACTACTTGGAGAAAAGAGAACAAATCAATGTACATAAGCTTTATATGCAAGTAGGAGAATTAGTCTTTTTTATATATATCCATGCTTTAAATACTGATCAAAATTCTACAGTCCTTATGCAGACAAAACTGACTCTGAAATCTTGAGCTGGAAACGCAGGATATGGCCAGAGACATATTTTCCATAAGTCCATGAAACAATCCTTACTTTAATTTTTATCTAAGAAAGAGAACAAACTGAAGTTGGTAACTCTTTCCTGAAATTAATGGCAATTATTTTCCCAGACACAGAAGCAGAGCGAAGAAAATTATGTTCCAAGTCTTCTCACAGAATAACATGTTCTGAGTAAATAGAATCAAATCAGAACCTTAGCTGTATAATAAAGTTTTCAATATTTTCTAGCATCATTAACATGGATTTATTAAAATGAAAATACTTAAAATACTCCTCTATTTTCCATATTCTCATTGCTTACTTTTGTACTTCATTCAGTTTAGACAATAAGACAAGCATCTTTGTTTTCCTGCTCCCATCTACTAGACCGAAGCTACAAAGTGCAGGCTTTTAAAAGCCAAGATCTTTTCTGCCTTCATTAAAAACTTATGAAAAATACTATCAACACTAAGTTCATGGGGAGAAATAATAAACAAACACCACCACCTTTAGAATTAAAGGTATTTCAGAACTAAAGCATGGAATATGCTTTTAAGACATATAAATAATTTTTATAGTATTTTTCTTAAAGTTAATTAAAATAGAGTCAATGATGCCAAAGGTTAGTTTACAACAGGTAATGTCCAACACACTCATGTGCACTCACTTATCTGCAGAGGATGACAATCAGTTTTTCCAGACTGACATTTCTGGCATTTTACCTCCCCAACCCCTTGACTGCTCAGTCTTGGAGGGTGGCAGGCCAGCCAGTGCTTCCTAACCCAACATAGGCAACATGGCAGGAGAGGATGCCTTTGCCTGTCCTTGAAAAGTTGTGAGGCTACAAAAGATCATTAGAGATGCACTGAGGCGGCTTTCACACATTATTTTGCCTTTGTTTCCTTAGAAGTCAATAAGATAACAAAGGCTGCACACTCAGAGGGGCAGAAGCCTAGCGACATTATTTTGTAAGTGTGCACCTAACGCTTAAATGGAGGGCGCAGAGCATCATCCCGCTGTGTAACCAGCTGCAAAGCTTTCCTGTTCTTCTGAATCAGGGTTCAAGTGTCACACACTTCTGCTTTTAGCATGTTTTAAGATCACAACAGTCAATACTTGATAATCCCTCTTCAGTTTACCTCTTTCAATACACATTCATCTAAAAGTAAACTTTGGGCAGACATCATTTATTACCCTGTCTTTACTACTTGCGGCTCCTTGGGAATTAAGGCATTGAAAGAATTGCTACTCATAAAACGTGCAATGATGACTAGGTAAGTTACAGTTCTGTGCAAGTGACATCCTCCAACCTTACTCTCAAATCATTAAGAAATACAGCTCAGCTATAATACATGAGCCATAAAAAATGCCCACAGCCATTCAGGAGAAAAATATAGGCTTTGCTCTTAGTCTCGTGCTGCTGATACCTACAATCTTCGAAAGTAACGGAGGAAGAAGGAACCTGCATTTATAAGTAGATCTGTTGAACCAACTCATCCTTAGACTTCAACCAAAATATATTTTTTTCTTATTATCCTTCTAAGGATGATCTTCACAGCCTTCCAAATCAATCTGGTCAGACTTAAAGAACTGACAGCTCTTCAATGCCTCCAACAGAGCAAACTCAACCTGTCACACTTAAGGGCATCTGAACCAGACCTTGCAACATCTCCAAGTATTTCTGGGACACTTAAATGATACCACATACCACTTCATAATCTGGACTTTCAAGCAGCTGTTTAAAATAGTTGTTTTGATTCAGTTTAGTCCTGCAAGCCTGGCAGAAACTAGAATCATGCCAACAGTAATTTGTTCCCTTTTCATAAAGTCAAATTACATTGTAAAGGTATGTGTAAGAGCCTAGTTTTAGTCAGATGGAAGACACCAGCTGCTTAATTCCTTCTAAAATAGAAAGAGAATGGAAAGAAACTTGGACCACTGCCAGATTTTCTCCACAGTCCTCCAAGCAGCTTATTTCTTCACAGCAACATAGCTCGCATCGTTGACTCAATACTTCACTGACCCAAGGAAAGGATACTAGGGAAACCAATTGCAACTTCATTTTAACATTCAGATGCCCAGTTTCTAATAACAAGGATAGGTCAGCAAACCAAACCCATTTTGTCTCTTGGAGGCAAAGCACCCTTTTAGTGAAGCTTATGAAACATCTTCCACAGCTTCTAGTTGAAGCATACTCAAGTCATTTAGACCATACAGTCTACAAGAGGGATCCCTGCATATGGTGGAAATATAAAAGGTGAAAGCAGTATAATTTCACCCAACATCAGAGCACTTGATATCCAACAGCCTTTGAAGATCAAGTGTCAGACACTGTGGCAGTACAGCAAAGACAGACAGACAGTTAATAATCTTTAGGCTATTTCAAAATTTTAGACAACTAAGCAGCAGTGTGGCTGAACAAGTACAGTTTGCTATTTTTTTATTTTCCAGAACTCTGACATCCCTTATAGATTTCAATATTCCTGGCTTGGCCCTGATAGCTCTGTTGCTGAAGTTCACATTGTCTTTTTAGGAGCATATTATGTTTCCTAGAGCATGGACCATTATCCCAGAATCCTTAAGCCTTGCCACTTGTGTCTGGAAACATTTTGCTCATTTCAAATAGGAAAGTTGCCCAAACCATTCTATGATTCTGTGATTTTGGCTTTTTACTTGCTGCAGTACTAATTATAACATTTGATATCAGATGTGAGGAAATACCACAAATCTTTAGTATTCTCTGTTTTCATTCTTAACTATACAAGTCAGAGGACCTGAGGTCTGCTAAATGCCTTTTTACTAGGTTTAAAGAGGCCATATTAATATACAAGCATTACATCTGGAATATCTTTGCAGAGAAGGATACTAATAATTTATATGTTTTTCTGTAGTACTTCAGCTTGTCCTTCCCTTCATTGAAAACAAATGCTGATAAAGATGTGATGGAGTGAGAAGCATCTCCATCAGGACCATAGCACGTACATATTAGGAACAGAGGTCATCAAGCCCCACACAGATACTTAGACCTAGGATCAGAGTCCCTCAACTTACAGCCATACTAATTCTATTTGAGCACAGAAATAAAAGATGAAAATTCTCAAGACGCACAGCTTAACAGAATACGTTTGCCTGCTGGGATCCAAACGCAGGAGGAGGCAAGGCTGTAGGATTGGCCACAGGGACCACAGCCTGGAGACAAACAGACACTGGGGTGGATGCAGTCTTGTCTTGCTATGACAAGAACCACCCCACCATGAGGTGTGCCTGAAGGACCTACTGCTACTGACAGTTGAGGGGGTTGTGTGAAGCTTAGCTATTGATTCAGAATTTGAGAGCTTGTAGGTCGATTTCTTTGATTTCCTGCTTTCCCCCCCCCCCCACCAATCTTATGACCTACCAACTTCCATACTCAAAGCTTGCTTAAGAGCTACAGTACCTAATGGCCTAAGCACCCCATTAGAAAGTAGATTCACACCTCTTCTCAGAGTAAGCACACATGAAATTCTCCTTAGAAAAATCCCAGCTTTCAAATATGGGGCATATGTTTTGCAGTGGGGGCCTCAGCAATCAAGACCTTCCACCAATCCAACAATCTGCCTAGAAAGCCTGCAAATATTTCATTTTCTTTCAGATAGCTTTTTCAAAGTGATGCACTTTTCCAGATATACTTTTCTTTCATCAGTGCTGAAGCAAAATATCCTGGAAAAAAGGGCAATGTTCAAAATCTGGAGATGTCAACACTGGAGAGTATAAAATAAAACACCCTAGGGCTCCAAGAAAAAAAAAATTCCTTCCTACTTAGAAGAAAATGAGTTGCCCCCCTTACACCAACTCCATTAATTAACAAAGTGTCTAAGTTATTTACATGTAAACAATTGGAACAAGAACTTCAGCTTCAGGCAACATAGGAAGATTCAGCTGGCAGCACTGGTCATGAGAAGAAAGGGAAGGGTGGAGCACCACTGCCCCTTCACACAGAGGCAGAGAGGGCTTTACCTGCTGCCCCTGCAAGGGCTGCTCCATATAAGTCACCAGTTCAGAGGCATTTGGCACACCACCTCTTACAGCAAGCAATGGAATACACACATGCAAGAATACTTGGAGATGGAACCCTTGTAAAAACTGTAACTCACTTGTGAGATGCTATAGAGGAAGCCACTACTCTATCAAAAGAGAACTCGAGTTGTCTCAGGAAAGGAAGGGACACAGCCTATAGATAGTTGCAGTAGTCTAACATACCTATGATTTGTAGAAGGGCAGAATTAGTGCAATGTGTTATGTTATCAGATATGCAACAGCTTAAGAATTGAAGAATGTTTGCTCTAAGTTAATCATCAACTACTGTTTTCCTGCTCTTCAAAATGAAGAGGTTAAATGCAATCTGAACAAGAACACTACCAGTCTTTGCTTAGTCAAAAAGTAAAGTAAGCTCCAACCCTCATAGGTGTCCACTTGTCCTCTGCCACAAAATAATCTTATAGATTATTTTCTAAACATCATTCAATATTTGTCTTATACATAAAATAATAATTGTATGTGTAATAATTTGTTAAATGTACTGAGGTACCTGCTCTCTGCACTCACTGCAGCCTGTCATAGTGCACCTAAACAGCAGCAATGAAACCTACCAACATACCGTGAGCTGGCACCACTTGCTTGCAATTGTGGTATCCTCTAAGACATGGTAACTAGATGACAGTAAGAATCTGATTCCTACACACTTTTAATAAAGTTTGAGATTAAATGACTTGGTTTTGAAAGGCTGCTTCCTCTCCCTGCTCCAAAGAACAATAATATTAGTCATTACATAAGAACAGAATCAGCCTTCATTTATGGATTAAATCATGCTTTCAAATACAGCCTCAGCAAGGAGTACATTTCTTTGTGCCTAAAGACAGAGAAAGTCACGTATGGAAGGCAATACCGATGCTGTTGGCTGAGCCACAAGAGAGTCACAGCTTTGCTCCTCTGCCCCAGTTTGCTCAGGGACCAGGGGAAGCACATACCAACGGCTTGGATGCAGTTATGCAAGAGCAAGAGAAGCACTTTATTCATCCTTTTCCCTGTGCTTCTCAGCCACACTCAGAAAGACATCAGCCTGTTTGCACATGTTCAGTCCTGCCACTTTTTACAGTGAGTTGAAAATCTGAAAGGGATGGTAGGGGAAATCAAATTTAGGATGCTATTTCTCAGCTATTTTATACTACCAGTTCTGCAGGTCATTCAACTAAAGTGGAGGCAAGCTCTGTGGTGGGTGCTTTTATCTAGCCACTGGGATTTTGAAAATCTTCAAGTAATTGGATGTATTACTGTGATGAATTGTGAAAGGTCAAAATGCATATTTACAGAAACATTCCTGACAAAAAAGATGTTGCATTTCCAGTCTAAGAAACAGTTGTAAAACATAGTTACACCACAGAGGCTACAAATGGTAAAACCATGACTTAAGTAAACTTGGTCTCAACAGCAAAAGTTTCTTGTTTTAATTTCTGTCGGGTATCAAAGCCCTTTCTAAAATATATTTTGTTAAATGGAAGAGGTTTGTGGGCTTTTGCAGGGGGGAGGGGACAGGGAAAGGTATGCGTGTGTTTGGGTTTTGTCTGTTTGCTGTGGTGAGGTTTCTTTTTTCTTTTTTTTTTTTTTAAATAGCTATCAAATTAGGGCTAGTGGTTTTAATACCAGAAGAGAAGCCCTGGGAACCTAGCCTTCAATTTTGGTTATAGAGTAAATACTGTACATGGCCATTAGCAAACCACCTGAATTTTCTACCTCAGTTTCTCTGTATTTAATAGAGAAATAATTATAACATTTCTGAACTATACTGCAAGAATCATTTAGTGAAGCTCAATTTAGCTGATGAATTCATCAGGTATCACTTAAAGAAGCATAACTGATAGTTCAGTAACTTCTTGATATTTGAAAATGTCCTTGCTAGCATGAAGTATTGTTATTTTAATTGTTAATGATAATTTCTCTGGGGCAGTTTGGTAAAAGCTATTCAGCCCAATTAACCACTACTTGTTGAAAAATCACCAGTATTTCTGCAGTATAGACTTTCTGCTGAGTTACCTCAGTGGTTATTTAAAGTGTGCAGTGGTGCACTCTGGAACAGATATTCTAGTGTGGTTTAATATTGTATTTGAATTACATCTGCCTGGAATCTCAAATTAACTTTTAGCACTGAAAAAATACTAGTAATTGTAAAAAAGCATTGGCTAGGTGCCTTTGTTGCTGTGAAAAAAAAAAAGAAAAAAAAGACTGAACGGTGGTGCTTTTCAAGCTGTCATGCTGTTCCTCCTCAGTACGAGAAGAGTATCTGCTTGCCCCCATCTAGTGTTGTGTTTCACATAAAATACTAGGCAGGAAAAGGAAGCTTTCTTTGTGTCACAGAAAACTATTGTGGAAGATTCCTCACCACCACCAGTGCCCACTTTTGTAGGGGAGAAACATGCCCCAAGCATCAAAAGCTTAGAGATGCGACATACAACATCCAAATTACACTATTGACGTCAAAGTTTAAGCAGGGTAAAAGGCGGCCCACCAGAGATGCAGAGCAAATGGTATAACAGAGGTCCCAACATCAGAGATTTTGCTTCAGAGCTCTGCCAAGCCCCACCTCTCATAAAGGACGTGCCTCTTACAGCAGTCATTAGCAGCGCACAATCCTCTCTCAGTATAAGGTAATGTCCTCAGGGGGGTAAACTATTACTTCACCAGCACAGCTATGACTTTTGTGGCTTCAGACTTGCTTATTCTCAAAACTGTTTCTTTTATCCAGCTTCTCACTGCTGCTATCCATGTACATATTCATAAAAATGTGCTTATTCACTTGTCCAAAGTTTTGCTTGGATAAGTCACCTCTAAAACCTGTGACCAAACCCATCACATTTTGTATATAATTAAAAAAAAAATCAGCAAAATACTTGCTTTGAAAATTACATTCCTTAATTTAGAAGTTTTTGCTGGCCCCATGAAAAAAAAAAAGAGTAACTCAAATATCATATCTGTCAAGTTTCATTGGGATTTTTTCCATTAGACATTCCCTGCCCATGGCAGGGGGGTTGGAACTAGATGATCTTTAAGGTCCCTTCCAACCCAAACCATTCCATGATTAACCTCATAGGAAATGACATAAGGCTCCTGTGTTTTGCACCCTTTAACAGGTCTCAATAAACCATGAAAGGTTTCTTCATTGATTTTCCCCTGCTTGCTTTTTCTTTGGGTTTCCATGCTGGAAATTGAGGCTACCGCTGCACTGAGTGTAACCACAGGATCCTGTGGCCCTGTGCAGCTCCACAGTGTCCTATAATCTAGTGGGAAAACACGCTAAATTCAATTACAAGCAAAAATACTCTCAGGCCTCAATTTCTGGCCCCACACAAGCGTCCCTTTCTATTACGAGGCCACCATCTGCAGACAGGCAGCAGAGGGAAACAACGGCTGGGATGGTTCCTCCTGCCACTGCCATTTATACGTGCCAGAGATCCCAGGAACCATCACAGCCTGTAACAAGGGAGCACCGCCAGAACACTGATCCAACATACTATCCAACTCATGCTAGACCCAGGGCTAAAAGGAGAGGAAAATCAGTTTAGAGGTGCTTTTATCTACTCATTTTTGGACAGAAATAGGAAAGTCTTTGAATTCTGAACCACAAAGGAATATTTAGGCCATCTGTGAATTTAATGTATTTTTGTTAACGACCAGGGAATACAGCTAACAACAACCCGGATCAAAAGGCAGCTTTTTTCACAGTATGTTCATTTACCCAGTTCCACCAAAGTTTCAATGGTGATAAAGAAGATGAAATTCCACATTTTAAATATGTATTAGAGAGTACACAATTAAAGGGATAACAGAAACAAAAAAATCCACTCAAAAACCTTCAATTCTTGTAACGGAAATGAAAAAGGAAACAGTCCAGTGATTTAGAAATATTTTGCAAATATAACTTAAGCATTATTTAAGCAGGCAGGTTCTGCTTTCTCTCTTGCTGAAGAGCTGCTTACCAGTTGCCTTTCCACTTTCACTAGAGGTGGGAATGCCTGGCTTTACATAGCAGTCCATTACAGTTTCAATTAGCAAAATGAAAGCTGACCATACGAGTACAAGTATTTAATTTTATCTCTCAACCTGAGCTTCTAATTAATCATTTAAACCCTAGGAACTTGTGTCATCCTAATCTTCTTAACAATTGACATAATGCAACAAAATATTACCTTATGTAACCTGAATGAAAGCAGTCCAAAGGTTTACATTCTTCAGGTCGTATCTGTGCCTTTTTTTTTTTTTTTTTTTTTTTTTTTTTAAGAACTCAATATGTATCAGCATGCTTGTAGGTAATTATTAAGGAATAAACAGTTCTTTGAAACAAAGGCTATAAAATAATCTACAATTCATAGCCTGGATTATAGAGAAGGTTGGGAGAATACAGTAGGGACCTAATGACAAACTGATTCATGTAACTCCACCTAAAAAGCTGACACACAACTAGAGAAGGATTTTTGACTTCTTGTTAAACACAATTTCTTAGCAGTTGCATTTCACTGGCACAAAACAGAGTTCTAGAGACACAGTTCAGGTATCATACAAGCATTTTTTTCCTTCCTTGTATTCTTTCTCTACAAAGATCTTTGCTTGAATTTCTTGGTTGATCTTAGAGATGTGATGTGAAAGTATCTCAAAAGCTTCCCACTGTTTAACTAGTGCTTTGAAATTACATACCTTTTGCAAGATGATCTAGAAGGCATAAAACTACAGTTTAAAATACAGTCAAATAAGTAGTAGTTTGTTCAAATACCTGGAAATTTAGACTTGAGATTGTAAAAAACGTATGAGAACTTCCTTTCCCTTTCCACAGAAATCAGACACAAAACCATCCCTTCCTCAAAATGTAGTAAGTCTTAGTTATCTGGAATATATTTCACTGTACTAAGAAAATCCCAACTGTAGACTTGATTTTGGTTCACTTCCAACTTCTCCCAAACAAATATCACACCCTAGCAAAGCTGTGGTTGTCAAGGGACTGGGGCCATGGAGGAGCCCCTTAGCAAGTTCTTAGAGGCAACAGAACCTGTAAATGAACTCTGTGTACCATAATGAACTGAGCCATGTTTTAAATGCATCCAGCTTGTAAAATGCAGAGTCAGTAAATTTACATGCTGTCCAAGGTGTGTAGTTATTCCATTCCTCAAAAGATTCTCAGGTGATGTCACTGAATGGAAGTGTCAAAATGTCAGTGCCTTCTGGCAATGCACACAGAATTCTCACTTTACATCCCACTAAAAACCCACAAATCTCTGGGCTAAGCATGCACAACGGATAAGAAGAGAACTCAAAAGCGGGGTTTTCATATGCGTATATGAATGATATACGCAACCACAGGAAACAGGGTTGGAAGAGGTTTAAGATTTCAGTTGGGCTGTCCCCACCCTTTCTTTTCAGGTGCAGTCAATCCATACTTAACTAATGAAGATGTAACAAGTTCCTGAAGATCTCCAGTGGAAGCTCCACAACCCAGCAATCATTCCAGTACCACACTAGTTAGAGCTAACAAAACCTTCCCTAATGTACTGGTTTAGCCACTTAAGGCTAATAACAGAAAACAGTAGTTCAGATGAAACTGTAAGAGCATTTAATGGAGTGGAAGATTACTTTACATCTGCTAAAAATGATACATCTAAACATCCCCATTGGTAATTTTTACAAAAAGTCATGTTGACCACTATTTGTATCCCAATCCACCAGAAGCCCTAGCAATTTTTAATGCTTTTTTTCTACAGAATGACCATCTAACTATTCCTAATTACATAAATTGACACTTTTTCTTAATTAAATTTTCTTATATTTTCCAATATTATTTTACTACATAGTTTTCAAAGCTATTCTCATTTTCCAAATTAGTTGTAGCATAGCGTCACCTGCCAATGCAATACACACCCTTTCTATTTTACCATCCCTATCAGCAGGGAAAGCATGGAACTGTACTTGACCCAAGAGTACAAATCCTGTATTAATACCATTAAAACAACTGTCTCATTTGATAGAGGATCACTGTCAGCAATTTATTGAATATCCTTTACCAGCCAACTAGTATATGCATTTCAGAATCACCTCAGCAAGTCCATATAACAAATGAGATGCTGATTGATAAGCACGCCAGATAGTATGAAAAATCTTACGTGGTATTGGCTAGATGTCTGTTATCCATGCCACCTGCTACATTTTCCCAGAGAAAGACAAGCTGGTTTCAGATGATTAGTTTTGGACAAGTCTGTCCGGATAATCACAGATCTCCTTCTTACCCTATGGCTGCTGTCAGATCTTTTGAGGAACTAATATTGGTCTAACTAATTTGGACGGGGCAATGAAAAAGACCCTGCCATCTATGTCAGGAAACAAGAGCTCATGAAACGCTCACTTCAACGTTTGCTTTTCCTGACATCCCCGCTCTCACCTTCCTCTTCTTGTCCTGGTCTGGAACTCCTGACTGTCAATAGAATGACCACACTTGAAAAAAATAAAGCAAAACAGAAAATAAACCAACTTTATTCTTGCAAACACATCTGTATTTTATATCAGCCTGCTGCCTGCAGCACCTTGTTATCTTGCCCATGGTTTGCCAGTCCATCTTCCAGTTTTAAGCTCCTCAAGGCAAAACACAGTACCCTTCATCCTGTGTTTACTCTCAATAACGTACCATGCCTCCTGGAGCGGTTTGACCACTAATTGAAGCTGTAGGTTCCTTTTGTCACAGAGGTAATGCAATGCCATCCTTCTAAATTCAGATTGCATTCAATTGCTACACATGGTGCAAACAGACATTACAAATGGTAGCCCATACAGAAGGTAGACTTCCTTTGAATTTAGAACCTTAATGATTTAAAGCCCAATTTTATACAACAATCAGTAACACACTTTTCATTAACCAGCAGAGGCAATCACAGAAAATATGTTTTACAATCATGTTTTAATAATCTGTATCAGCAACCCTTTCCCCATGCACACAATGTTTGTATTCAGCAAAGACCAAATAAATTTAATCCACACACTGCTGATGTAATGTCTTTGCCTTCCTCTTATTTTATGCTTTGACTAAAGTAATGTCTAAATGGCCATTTGGTTAAATGTATTTTTTTCCCACTTCAGTGGAATACTTCGGGTGTTGGGGGGGGGGGGGGGGGGGGGGGGGGGGGGGGGGGGGGGGGGGGGGGGGGGGGGGGGGGGGGGGGTGGGGGGGGGGGGGGGGGGGGGGGGGGGGAGGGGGGGAAGTAGCCTACCTACTCTGACAGATTTTTAATTATTATTATGGAGACCCCCAAATCCTAATTTTCCTAGTAAGCCTGTTGCATTGCATTAAACTACCCTCTCAAATTATGCCTGAAGCTAGATTCATCACTTCAGCAATGGTTTCAGGTGCAAAAGTCAGTCTTGCAATTCAAATCTCTGAATATAAAGCCTCAAAAGAACATTTCCTGCATGTCCCCACCCACTGATTTGTTGTTCTTCTATCAGCCCATGCTGCTTCTGACAAACATGTGTCCTGATTTGTTTGTTAGTGCTCCTAAGATGATGAGCAAAAATATAGAAAATTATTACACATAATTAGGTAACAAAAATATTTTGCCTAAGGCGGGAAATTAAGTAAAGCCTGCACTCATACCACACCTTAAAAAGCTTATGACAGCAATGAATTAGATTTAGGCTTACTGTGTAATGAACCAACTGAGTGGATAATACTCAATGTTATCCTAAATATAGTTTATAATAATAATAGTACACTGTAAAGATGTGTGACTTAGTATTTCATTTTTTAAAAACAGTAAATTAAACACTACTCTGGCCTTTGAAAGCCCAAACCATCTACTATTCTTGACACAGCAAGAGAACGCAGTATCGTTCACTGCATAGCTGTGCTGGGATATTAGCAAAACTTCATAGTCTAGGTGAATAATTATGTGTATTTTATAAATTTCCATAGCACCTCTTCTTTGAGAGCCTCAAGCAAATTAAATGTCTGCTAATGAAGGTTCTTGGCCCATTCTGAAGCCAGCATTTTATCCAGTATGAATGGCAAAACTAACAGCAGAGGTTTCATGGTTTGCCCAGGATCACACAGAGTTAATGGCAGAGCTGGTGCAGAGTCAGAGTTCCTGTCGTACTTGTATTCTCCTGTTCTAACCACAGGACCACACACCCACATCACCCCACAAACCTGATGCACTCAGAGTGAAAAAACCATGACTTTAATGAAAACATATTTTCAGGATAAGCTTATGCCTCCTCTATACAACTAATACCACAGCCCAGAACAATTGTAGAACTCCACTAATTTTTGCTCTCAGATTTACAGAGTCATCACTAGGGTATTTAACCTCTTTGCATCACTGTTAAAGATGTAATAATTGAAAACTGAGATTTCTACCCAGATTTTTCATTAACTATATGAATACGCAATCAATGATTGAAGCATCAAACCAAGTAAGCTGGGGCAGGGGGATTCCCCAGCGTCAGTTGGTTTTGCGGGTTTTTTTTCCTTGTCTTTTTTATTTGTGGTGTTTGGGTTTAGATTTTTTTTTTTTTTTTTAAACACAAGTTACTTTGTACAACTTTGATTTCAGCATTTCTCCTACAGGGTTTTTTAATTTACTTTGCCTTTTGCCTGCCTGTTTCACAAGCAGCAATAAAAAAACCCCCATAAACCAAAAAGCCTCCCAAAACATTATTTATAATGAAACAAAACATTTTAAAATTAAATAAATGCGTAGGGAGCCACAGGGAGTAGTCAGAGAATATATGGAGCTGGCAATATCCATTGTTTAAAACCTTAAGCTAAGTCACTTAACCATTTGAGTTCCTTCAGTTTTCTTGATGAAGTAGAAACAATATTTACCCAAAGAATATATAGTTAGGATTTCACAAAAGGTTAGTCCATCAGTGGCCCTGAAATCCTGTTACATATGGCTTGATGAAATTGCAAAATATTATGTTTCTAGTAACCTATAGGGTCATTTTTCCCCCTTTCTACACAGGGCTTATACTAGACATCATTTAAATCCTACTTAAGACATTAAAACTGGATTTGAGTGGGATTTAAAAGATGAATAAACCTCATGTAGGTCTTTTAAACCAGGATGAATTTAATTTGTAGCTCCTAGCAGCACATCAGGACAAGTCCTACCACAATTTTTCTATACTTGCCCTATGAATACAGAGTACAAAATGCATGCTGAGTGAAAACATCCGTGATTTCCATAACTATCACTTCAGTCACTGTCCAGAGAACCAGGCCATACAGTTATTTCTAGTCTGCTTCAGCACATTGATCAAATGAAGGAAAAAAAAACAAGTCGAAAAGCACCAGGAACCCAGCCTCAAACTACAGTGCCCTAACAGAATGAGCTGTAATATCAACAATTATTTTAAAGGTAAATACATTCAATCCCTAATATAATTTATACCTATTAAAATTGGTTTCACGTCCAAAAAAAAAGTGGGAACACTCACAATGTTATGGTTTTCATGTTCATTCACCCAAGCCCTATGCTTCTGGTACCTATTAATTATTTTCTGTAAAGTAAAGATTACCAGGAACCAACAAAAATCCTACTGGCTGAGCTTTGTACAAAGCCAGTAGTAAGTACATTCAAGTACAATAGTGTTTTAATTAATTGAACAATGAAACATGGCCATTAAGTGAGTTTCTATCTTAAGGTAATACTTATAGAAAAAGTACACAGCTGCTCTTCCTCCTTGTTTTGCTGTTCCTACATTGGAAAGCTAAGTGCAAAAAGGCAGATACAACCGGCAGTAAGTTCCATGTCACGTTGACTCAGGAAGTAAATTTAGAGATAAATAAGTTTAACTTGTCTATTGAAAGTAATCCGTTCTTAGGTATTCTTGCACTGACTGAGGGTCAGTTTTGTTTTTAATTTAAATACCCGCTCTGGCTATATAATAAATCTTACATAAACAAACCCAGACAGTAGGATTAAAGGATAAACATAACTAATGCTCAGATCCAGAGCCTGTAATGAATGAAGGGAAAAGCAAGCCAAACAAAAATGCAGAAGATGCACCATGCACACACATTGCCTTTAATTTTACAACCTGTCCAAAATTTATCATTTTCTTTCTAAGAACTGACCCTTCTCTAAGTACACTTCAGCTGATTTTGAACTTGTTGGTTGTTGTTGGGTTTTTTTCCCCTTATCACCTAATCAGAAAGGGTTGTTGTTTTTTTTTTTTTTTTTTCAAAGTATAGCTGTACAGAAGAATATTAACAGTAAATGGATTGCTATGCAAATTCATGATTTTATAGCTTCTATGTTCAAGCCTGTCTACAGGGAAAAATCATTCTGATGCTTGCTGAGCACAATCACAAGACAAATTTCATTGCAAGGCACTTGGAAAACATATATATGCTATTTTATATCATTCCAATATAGAAAATAACACTTCAGATTGCATTGCAGCAGTTGGTTTGGGGAAAAACACTTTAAATTTGGGAATGCTAAACACATAAAATAGTGAGAAATTCTAAACCCAGTAAAGTACCCAGAGGAAGAGTATGATGTGAGCAACACAGTAACCTAGATTGCTTTCAAACCATTGAGATTAGAATCATCATGGAAAAAAGTATCTTTCTTAAAGAACACATTAGTAATTCATACATCTCACTTCCACAAATGGAATAACCTAAATATCAGAAAGTCCTTTTGTATTTTTTATGTTATTCATAAATTTGAATAGAAATTTACTTACGTTTATACTGTATCATCAATTGCATTTCCAATTCATTGCATTTGACTATCATATTGATTGTCTTATTTAGAAAAGTTTGTGTTGGTTTATGCTGATGGGAGGTGCTTTTGTCACTGAAGTCCCATGTGAATCTCCTTTTGAGTGCCTACTTGATCCTTCTTCTCAAAGCGGTACAATAACTTAGGGAAAGCACTTACTTTATAGAACTGACAAGTTTCACAAGGAAAATGAAGTAATTCATTCTCCACTTTCCAAAAATCAAAGATGGGGTACAATTTTCTCAATTATCTATTTATTGGTCCCATTTTTTCCCCATACACTGACAAACACCAGATATTATATCTATACAGATATAATTTACTATTTGAGAATAGCTAAAGGTTTTTTCTAAGAAACTACCTAGACTATTTGTGACCTCTAGGGAAAAAGACAATGGTGAACCAACCTCATCTTAAAATATATATAAAGAGAGTAGATTCAAATTAGTGAATTAAAATTAGGAGGGCCACGAAGCTGATAGGAGGGCTGGAGCACCTCTCCTATGAGGACAGGCTGAGAGAGTTGGGATTGTTCAGCCTGGAGAAAAGGCAGCTCCGGGGAGATCTAATTGGGGCCTTCCAGTACCTGAAGGGGCCTACAGGAAAGATGGTGAGGGACTGTTTATGAGCGAGTGTAGTGACAGGACAAGGGGTAATGGGTTTCAGCTGAAGGAGGGTTGATTTAGATTAGATGTTAGAAAGAAATTCTTGATTGTTAGGGTAGTGAGGCACTGGAACAGGTTGCCCAGAGAGGTTGTGGAGGCCCCCTCCCTGGAAGTGTTCAAGGCCAGGTTGGATGGGGCTTCGGACAACATGGTCTAGTGGAGGGTGTCCCTGCCCGCAGCAGGGGGGTTGGAACTAGATGATCTCTGAGGTCCCTTCCAACCCAAACCATTCTATGATTCTATGAAAATATTTCCATATATGAGAATTAGAAGAATGTTTCTGGGAACAAGCCAAAGCCCTAGTATGAAAAAAACCACAGGGCTCTTCCAACCAGGACAGTACCAGCTTCCACAGACTCCCACCCAATCCTTCGCAAAAGAAAGTCTGCAAATTCAAATGAAATTTTTGATTCCCTAAACTTCCAGAATAAGTTTTGAAATATCAAGTGACTTTTTACTGACTGAAAGAAAATTTAATGCTTATTCCAGATCTGATTTAATGCATTAACTCTGGAAAAGCATTTTCTCAGGAGATTAATAAATAGAAAAGAGTTGCAGCAATAGGACAGTGACTTTAGATAGGGAATCACAGATGCAATTTGAAGTGTTGCACCTGCAGACTCACATTAGCATTCCCTTTCCTTTAAATCCCTTTTGATATTTACTCCAGTGCAAAGAAATTTGGAGCGGGCTTTTTTCATATCTCTTTTAGAACACCAGATCCACATTCAGCATGCATGCATATTGAAATTACTGCTGCGAAGACACCCAAAACCTCCATGGCCCAGTGCAAACGAATGGGTCTGCAGGGACAGCTCTCCCATGACTCCATACCTTATATACAGTGCGAAGTCACTAGTCACCCAGAAGCAAGTGAATTTATAGGGCACTATTTCACACCACTTATCTTTAAAAGCATGCCATTTGTTTGAATGTAAGTCATTCGCTTGATGCAAGAAAAACAGCTTTGTCGCCAAAAATTCAGTTGCTTCAGACACGTGAGCCACACATTTGTCTACTGGAGAATAACCATCCAAATAGTATAGGATAAATATAGCTGGGAATACAACAAACAAAAAGGATTCAAAATTGTTCTCATTAACAAAAAAGTTGCATGTTGTAGTAGTTACTACCATAGTAAAACACCTTTTCAGAGCTATAAAAACTGTCTTCACTCTCTCTGCCCAAGTGCCAGTGTCCAAGTTTGCTAGTACAAGGCTGAAATAGAATTATCAGATAAAAAAGCACTCTTTTCTACTTGCTGTTGACTACTTTTCACCTCCTCAAAACACAAGATTTTAGAAGTGTTCAATAAACAGTGTTGTTTAAATTCACTTTGCTTCTATAAATCAAATTACATGATTCATTTTAACATCAACAGGTAGAAACACTTTTGTCTGTGGGATACAAACAATAAGATAGCACAAGTAGGGCTTCATCTTGTTGTACTTGTTTTATTTTTTAATAGTAAATGTAGCCGGTGATTTAATCCTTCTATACCTTGTATGCATCCTCATCCTGAAAGAAAACACTTATTTTGCTCTAGTGTAAGCATTATGACATAAATACCTGACTTGTGTAGCGCAAAGCTGTTGACATTTGTCTCAAATGACTGGGTACAATCATGCTTCTGTGTACCTCCCTCCTTCCTTCTGTACTTGTGAGATATTTTTTGCCCTGGCCTTCAAGTCAATGCTGAATCACACCGAGCGCTTCAGTGAATATCTTCTTTGAAGAGCTGGGGTTTTTTTCCTGTGGTTCTTGTTACATATAGTTCAAGTGACAACAAAAAAGAAACCCCCAAGAGATTGCCCTGCATGGTTTCTTATACAGTATATTGCTTAAAAGTGCAAGAACCCATATTGATTTCAGCTTACCAAGTACTAATGAAATAGCACGCATTGAAATTCTTATATACTGTACAGAGACAAGGTTATTGACCTGAAACGAGAATTCTCAGGGAACATTATATCTACAGTTCAGCACAATTGCAGCTACCCATTGCACAGCTCAACCCAAACCAGTTGAAATCTAAGCAGGGTAACATGCTTTAATTGTACTCATCTAAATGATAAGGGTAATTTTTTTTAAAAATTCAGTAGATACTGAGCACACTTTAAGCTATCCTCCTTTTCCCAACCACCTGCCCAACACAAAACATGCAAGATAAGCAGGAACAAAAAGTGAGACTAGATCTGTGAAAGGAAGCTACTGTTTAAAATCAGAGAATGGCAACCTGGCATTTACAGTCCACAGCTGTCTGAAGATAACTCCACAAAAAGCCTTCTCCACAACCCATGAAGAGGAGGGACTTGGGCTTGTAGAAAAGGCAAAGCTACTTTCCTACTAAACGACACTGACTGAACTCTGCTTTCAGAATACATACTTCTGAAAAAAAGAACAAGGTAAACTTTCATGTGTTTTCTCACTATTAGTTCACTACATGAAGCCAAGACCAGGTAAATGAGCTTGTCAATACCTTTGAATATATTTAGAAATCTATTATAAAAAAATATTTCTTATACCTTTTTCATTTACTTATGAATTTTTGTTCTCTCAAAAGTAAAATAAATGATTCATCAAGTTTCTTTTTAGGAATGAAGACTTTTCAAATATTCTCCATATTGCAGGGTGAAAAATAATTGTCAGCAATACAGATGTAATGGAAATTCTGAAATAATTTCAGCTTTGTGACCGGGGCTGAAGGAGTATAATCTTCTAATTCTGAGATTCTGGGAAGTAAGGCCTGATATTCTGCCTTAAGACTGAAGTGGGTATTTGTGTGTGATGTGATATGCGCGCACAGACACTTCCTTGAATAGGTCAGAGTAGCAGCCCGTATTTTGTTCAAAATGAAACTGAAGTCACCCAGGTGGAAACAAATCTTACTGGGGAATGAAATTTAGGTAGTTCTTTGGAAAAAAAAAATCTACAAGAAAGTACATATCATCTCTCCAACAAATCCTAAAAAGATGCAGTAATAAAACAAGTTTCTTCAAAACATCTACGATCAAAATAAACTGAAAGACAACTCTAGCCAACAGTTACAAGTTGAAGGCATTTCCCCATCAGTGTTCACTTACGTGTCCCCAGTGGCTTGGGGCACATCTGAAGCCTGGCACTTTTATTAATTCCAGCCTTCCCCCCTGCCCCCCCCCCTTCCAATAGTCAGAGGAATAAAACATATGCTTTCTTTTCTACTCTAATGACCCTTTAACAGCCACATAAAGATACTGAGTAAGTGTTTGTGGGAGCAGGGAGAAAGAGCAATAAATAACCTCAATTAAAGTCATTTAGTCACATGTGTGAAATTATCTCAGTATTCAATTTCTCACAGACAACTCTCATATATGTATAAACAGTCCCAGAACTGAGGACAAGCTAAAACATCTACTTTCCCTCTTCTAATTTTCTCTCCCTTTAACAACCTTTCAGACAAGGTCTCCCCACATTTACACAATAGCCACCTGGATCTGCTTTCCTTCCAACAAGTTTCTACTGGTAAGGCTTTCACAGGTGAGCAACTTTGTCAAGGCCTGAAAGGAGCTGGAAGCTTTTCTCAAAAGATCTCATAACTCCATGGAGGTCTTGTTCCGTATCACTTGCGTAACCTCTGCTGTGCACACAAATAGGCTTGGTATCACTACATCCGTGAACACCACCATAAAAATCAAGGTTCTTTGCAAAAAGACAGTGGGGGTCCAGTAACCACCTCTGTTAGCATTTGGCCTGTAAACAGCAACCAGTTCAAATGCAAAACTAACGCTGGCACGTTTCTGAAACCAGCAACTTCTCAGCATGCTGCGAGCCTATGAGAAGCGCAGAGCAAATTAAGTATGAGATCAAACCCAATAATACTTCCAAAGAGAAATGAATCATTGAAAAACCTCATAGCAGGAAGAAAAATAGAGCACTTTTTTGTAAGAGTGAGCAACTG
>NW_026561377.1:0-69901 GCF_028858705.1 Grus americana | reverse complement strand
CAGTGTTGTGAGGGCTGAATGCTGGCAAAAAACATGGGTTTGTAAAACTAATGTATCCATTGCACTAAGCAATTCTTTCTTCCCGATCATGCCTGGCATGGAGCAGGTAATGAGCAGGCTGTGCCTCAGTGAGAATGTGCAGGCAGTCAAACATTTCCTCAGTCCAGGCTCTGATCTTGGATCGATATGAACCAGTTCAGTCCAGAATCTAAATGATTGGGTTGGTGTGGCGCTGTGCCCAAGCAAGTATGTTTTATCTCCCAGCAGCACCATGATACTGCAATCACACAGCTCGCCAGCCAGGGCTGCTCCCACCTACCTGTTTTAGAATTGTCAGCAGAGCAAATGCCCGACCTGTCTGCTCTCCTCGGAGAGCATGTATCTTTTCTGCTAATGTGGGTGCATGGTCACAGGCAGGCTTAGAAACAAAAAGTAGCAAAGTGCACTTACCTGTCCGTCCTTGAGGACATTAAAACAATTGTTTGGCCTCATTTCCAGTCATCTTTGAAATGTCTTTGCTAATACCTGGGCATCTGTGTATGGCTGTAGTGTAAATTCTCTTCCCTCTTCCCTCTTCCCTCTTCCCTCTTCCCTCTTCCCTCTTCCCTCTTCCCTCTTCCCTCTTCCCTCTTCCCTCTTCCCTCTTTCCTCTTCCCTCTTCCCTCTTCCCTCTTCCCTCTTCCCTCTTCCCTCTTCCCTCTTCCCTCTTCCCTCTTCCCTCTTCCCTCTTCCCTCTTCCCTCTTCCCTCTTCCCTCTTCCCTCTTCCTCAGGCATTTAATGCCATTGATTTAAAAAAAAAAAAAAACAACCTGACAAAGCCATTTAAAAGCCCCAGAACACACTGACAAACAGTGGGATTCGGGGTGTGCTACTGTTTTTAACAAGGAGATCTGAGCTCCTTAATCATCAAGTGTATACCCAAACAGGTTCCCACTGAAGGGTGCCCTGAATGTCCTGGCAGAGCTGCACTGAGATGCTCTGAACAGTGGACTCTGCCTAATATGAAACATACCTAGGTTTTTCATGAAAAGTGAAGAACATGAGTAAGCATTAAAACAGCCACAAAAATCAGGGAATGTTGTACCTCACCCCCTTACTCCAACAGTATGTTCCCTGCTGGGTAAAGCACCAGATGAATCCATTATTTGCTGTTAAGGGAGTCAGTTGTCTGAGAAAAATCTCTATCAGGACTGGTTGAAAACTTTCTGTGCCCTGAGCCCTCCCTCCAGCTCTTATTGCTGGCACTGGACTTCAGCAGACACTAGTATTTTGAGGCTAGAAGGGATGCTAGTGTTGTAGTGCCGTTATTTTTGCACACCCATGCAATATATGGCTAGTTGAGTCACAGCCTGCATGGATACACTAACATGAGAGGATCCTCAGGTCTGCAATGGTACGATGCTGCAGAGAGGAGTTAACCAGAATCAGGTTATTTCAGTCTTAAACAGTTTTACTCCTCCCCTTACCCCCCAGTTTTTAATTTTGTTTCTATTGTTTTATGTTTTCTTTCAGCTAAGCTGCTTTGGTTCATACAGCCATGCTAAAGAAGTGTGTGAGTGATGGGGCAATCTTGCTGGGCAGTGGCAAGGCTTGAGTCACACTAGAGTCATCAAATAAAGTGCACAAATAGTGAGATCTCCTCTTCAGCTGTGTGTGCAGTATTAATTCATGACTTGCAGTCCCAGAAAATCAAACAGGTTGCTGTCAGGAAGTTGTCCAGGATCAAGGGTGTCTTAGACAAGTCTTGCACCAAGTAACACTGGAATAAATCCAAGGCCTGAGCCTGGGCCTCCCTTTGCAGAGGGGAGTTTCTTTGTGCTTCAGCTGTATATAGAAAGTGCTTGTGTGAGGGAGGCAATGAGTTCTTATTCCATCCTGAGCTGGGGAAGAGAGGAGAGAGTAATATAACTAGTCTTTGCATCCAGAATAGTGGAAAAAGTCTGTGTTACAGTTGCAAATCATGTTTCTCTGACGATCGCTGAAAGGTAATAAATCATTCACAGACTTATTAGAGCAGCTGCCTGCAGCACCCCATCTCTGTGGATGTAGCTGAGCAAATCTTTATAAAATCAGGTTTTGAAAAGTGGCAATTATTCCTAGCTACCATAGTACTTGGTTTCAATACTGTCACGTCATAGCTGCTATCTGGGGTTTTTAGCCAGTCTTTTAAAGAAGTCCTTTCTTTTCCATTTCAAATGGATGTTTTTCATTAAATGCTTTCATCACTTTTTTTTTTTCTCTCCACAGATCAAAAGACAGATATCTGTTTCTTTGGACACCACATATTCTTCAATTTATATTCAACAGAATACTTTCACACATTTTTAATAGAGTAGGCAGAAAAGTTTTTCTTGGTTTTATGACGTTTTGAGGTGAAAAGTCAGTGCGAGGCATTTTCATAATATGAAAATAAAAAAAAAATCTGACTAGGTTTGAAACACTTTGCCTTAATTCTGTTCTCTCTCTCATTTCTAACGTTTCTTTTTCTTTTAAACAAAAAGAGATTTGAAAGCAGAAAGGAAGCAGAGTTTATCAAAAATATGAAGAGAAACTGTTTCTACAGCTTCATAACTTAAAGCTCAAATGAGAAATTCCTCAAAACTGACTTTTGCTGTGATTAGTTTTGTTAAAAATAAATCAACGTCTTCCAATAAAAACTATTAAAAAGATTCATCCCAGCAAAAGTACCACAGCTTGTGCCTGTGCATGGTCCCCTGTTTTCCAAGGGGACTCATTCCATACATGTTTCAGATGCGGTTTTCTGTGGATAGGAAAAGCTGGGGCACACCCTAACTGGTGAAACACGTGATCTGTTCGTTGCCATCTAATTTAAAAGGCTATTCAGCCCCAATGTATTGGTGGGATTTTTCAAGGGCTGTGGTGTCTACCCGTGTAGCAGTGTGTGCCTGATGCTGGAAGGGCCAGTGTAGCCCTCGGTGAGTGTGAAGAGGCACATAGCAGCATTAAATTAACTGAAGGGAGAAAAGCGCTTATCTTTACCTAGATGTCATTTGAAATTTCTAACGTGTTGCAAAATGTGAATTACTCTTTGCATTTACTGAAAAGTTAAAAATTATTGCTATTACAAAGCCAACACAGGCTAAGAGCCGTGATTGATACAATTATTACTTCTTCTATCTCCCTTCCAGATGTAGGACGTATTCCTATTAAGCTGCAGCAATCCCCATTAATGTGAAACTTCATCTTGCATCAGAAAAATGGGATTTTTCAAAAACATTCAGAGCCTGTCTAAACTGCTTCTGTTGAAGTTCTGCCAATGCCATGTGCATCAGAAAATTAACTTGAGTGTTTTATACTTTGGGCATCTTGGCTGAGTATGAAATGAGAAAAGAAAACAAGAAGCAATGAGCTGCCCACCCAAATGACTTCAGCAGAAACCTTTAGTATATTTGTCAGAGCAATGTCTTTTGGAAACCTGTGACAGATACTAATTTTTTATTTAAACAGGACAGAAGAAACTTTAAGCTCCCAAACCTTATGGCTCTGGGGAAAATGTAATTATTGTTTGTATTACAATTTTGTAAATTGGTCATTCTTAGGGCTTCTGTGAGGAGTTGCCCTCTTGACTTCTCAGGGCTGGTAATTACTGTGTCTGGAGAGAGAGGATGAAGAAGTCAGGTAAGCTCCTGCCTGCAATGAGGTGGAGAGCTGTGGGGCGAGGACTGAGATGCAAAATTAGGAAAATTGAAAATGGATGAAGCTTAGTTAAGTGGAGACGCTTGCATGCTGAAAATCTTAACTATATTTAAAAAAACCAAACCTAAACCAGCCTACAATAAACCTAACAACTGTATGATGGCTCTTGACCAAAGATGGCTTTTTAATGGTAGTCTAGATCGTAAAAGTTTTTTGATTTTTTTTTTTACTTCAAATGAGCGCGAACAGAGATTGCCTCCCTTGCCACACATACAAGGAAATTCAGGCCTTGCTGAATAAGGGAGAGTGCAAGAGCTATGAAACCACAAGTTGGAAGTGCTTCTCTGTATTATCTATCTATTTAATAAAAAAATCACTGTTGTAGAAGATAAGTAAATCTACCTGTGTGGAAACTAAACCAGGTTACAAACATTATTTTGAGGCTGTTTAGGTACAGCTCATGTGGATAGCTGTCCTATTTCAAGTTAGAAAAGTATGAAAGGATCAGCATTTACCTAAACAAGAGCTTAATGTGCAACCCTAATACTGGTTGCATTTCTTGCCTCCAGAAAGTAGTGAACCTCTGGGTGGTTTTACTTCTAAAGGTTCTATGTATGGGTTGACATAAAAGTTTGTATTGTGCAAGTGGAGGTTTATTCAAGAATAGGCTATATGGCTCTGCCATTATACTCCAGCTATCTGTGGGACCAGGAGGACTGGTTTTGTTTGTGTAACAAGGAGATGAATCTCATTGCTGTTTGAGTGTAAGTGCTAGACGCTCTGCCACAAGTAGTGAATGCTCACCTGTCTAGGCAGCTTACGGACCACTAACCACATGAACTAAGTATTCTTTAGAGCCATCTCTCTGCTGACAGCTTATATTCAACACTTAAGAGAGATTAAATCATGGAGCTGTATTTACAGAGAAAAAACCCTCTGCCTCATCTTCTGAAGCTATTTCATTGGGTAAGTCTTTCCTTTTTTCCCGTCAGAATTTTGTTGCAGACACTGTATTTCTGGTTTTGGGCTTTAACGTTCTGAGAGTTAATATGCATCTTAAAGCAACCCTGTTTCTCTCTCTGTTTCTCTCTGTCTTTCTGGTAGTCTCAGATAACAAATGCACAGAGTATCATTCTGTGCCATATCACCACGCTTCTATTGCTGAGAGCTCGTTTTTTGTTTGATTTCTGGTTTCTGTGGTTACCATCTAGTGGGGAAAACCACGGGAGGAACATGAATAACATACAGTGATGTTAGAAAAGCTATTAATAGTGATTATACAGTTTATGCTTTTTGTGCATTGAAAGTACCTGAAGCATCAGTTTCCTCAAATGTCCAACACAAATTTAGATATTTTATTCCCCTAATTTTTTTTTTTTTTTTTATCTTAATGTTTGTCAGCTTTTTCCTCCTATACTCTGGAAGGGGTCCAATGCTGCCTACACCTTTCCTCATTGTCACACTGAGTACTACATCCTGCTGCAGTGTCCCCACCTATAAAATGGGGAGAATGACCCCACCATATATCTTTAAAGTCATAGGAAAAAACCCAACATGTATGAGCTGAGCTGAGAGTTGCATTAAGATGATGATGGACGATACTCAGAAATTAATAAAAAGTAACAGCAGAGATGAAAAAAAGGAAATGATTGGAGGGTGTCTTGCGATAGGAGCTTTTTTAGAGTGCCATGAAATGAGTGGAGGACTTCAGTGTGGTCTGCCTTTATTAATTTTGCGGGTTGGGCAGTGCTGAGGAAAAGTGATTGCATGATAGATATTTGTCATGACATCAGTGGGGAAAGGTTAAGAGCAATTAAGCTGCTCTTAAGAAGGCAATTATGAGAAATAAAGAAATTGAAATTGCTAGAATTAGAGCTTTTTTATTCCAAATAAGAGGGAACTGTACAGTGATTAATCTGTTTTATCTAAATTAGGCAAACTGATAAAAATGCAAGTTAATAAGCTTGTCACATACACGTTGTAGTTTCATCTTTCATGCCAGGTAGGAATGAAAAATGAATCTACATTTAGCATCCTTTTAGGTGAACCTGCTGTAATTTACTGAAATTGTATTTTTCAGTGCCTCAGATATTCATTTGACATGAAGATCCTTCAGCTTTCCTTGCCTGGCTGTTTGGGGTTTTTTTTGTTTTGTTTTGTTTTTTTTCCATAAGTAAGTCTATATTGATTTCCTGTTTGGCTTATTATTAGCGATAAGTTGTTCTAATAAATACTTGGGCCTTATGCATAGCAACGAGCATAGAGTAAACAACAGACTTTGCATCAGTTAAATATCACAAGACTCTGTAAATAGTAAGCAGTGTGATTCCACATGTTGTGCATATCCCTTTTTTACATTGTTTTTTCACTGTGTGGAGATGTGTCCACTTTGGCCACTCAGAGACAAATCAGGGGTGTCATCCAAATTCTGCAAACAATGCAAATGTCCGTTTACTAACTAGATATTTACTGTCTTTGCTACAGTAAGTCCTGTTCATCTGTGTACTCATGAAGAAGTCCAAGGTGATATCCTGGATCTGTGTAAATCAGTTGGACTTTCACAGCTATCTTAAGAAGCGTTTCTAGACAGCAGCAGCGTGGGGAGCTTAAGAAGTCCAACTGCCTTGAAAACACAATTGAAGTTGGCACCTAGACTATACGTTGTTGTAGCTTAGAGCACATCTCAGTCACAGAAGGCCATGTATCTGTCTTTCCTTGGAGAACAGACATGAAAAAAGGCATAGAAAACAGAACAACAATTTTCTGTTATTTTTTTCCCTCAGAGCACTTACATAATTTGTGGTCACGGTCTACAGCAGACAGATCAGATCCACAAAAAACCAATGAAGCTGACTTGTTTGTTTTAGGAAAGTACTGAATGGGAAATGTTGATTTCATTTGTATTAATTACAGTTTTGCCACTGTCTCCAAGGCAGACAGATATCTATCAAGCTTGGTTTGTAGCAACATTTAAGCTGTGTTTAATTCCTTTGTATGTATGTAATCTAGGCACCAGCTGACAGTTTCCATTAGCACCGTTGCGGCCATAAAGTATGTGAGTTACAATAAGTAGAGAGGTAGGGAAGACTAGGAAGAACACTTAGGGGAAAGATCTATGAAACCTGCGTTGGCTGGACGCCCATGTGAAGATCTTTAGGATCAGATTCACTAGTGCTCCAACTCTTTTTGTGTTGTTCCAGCTAGGCAGCTATAAAACCATCAGAAATAACTTTACAGCTACTTTGTATGAATATAGGAGACAAAAATTCTTGACTCTAACCTTTAGCCATTATAGTGGGGGTTTTTTATTTCAATTACAGGAAAATCAGGAGAATGACATTTCCTTATTGCCCAGGGGCTTAGGGAGGCCAAAAGTAATTCTACCAAATGTCGTGTATGTGCTTCAGGTATGAGCAAAACATGGCCACAACTGGGTCCCTCTGTGTCCTCTCTTTGCTGGGAAACAAACAGCTGTGCAAACCTAAAGCGCCGGCAAGTTCGCTGTAGCATGAATAACTAAAATTAAAGAGCTTCTCCTTCTCCAGCTCTGTGCATATGTTGTCCTGGCACCATGTAAGATGAGGCAGGAGGATGTTAGTAGTTTCTTGAGTGAGTCCAGTGAGAGGATTTGCGGAGCCATGGCAGCGCAGTGCAGTAACAGCATGGAATGCAGGAGCTGTAGCTAACTGAGTCCAGGGCCTGTGCAAGTTATATGTGCCTCTTAGCAGGAAATGTTCCCATACCTGAGCAGAACCAACACTATTTAAGGAAACATCCAAAAATTTGATAGGTTTATCTGTGAATGAAGGCATTTCTTCATCTGTTCAGGGTCCCAAGCTCACTGCTGTGCCAGCTGGTCAGTGCCTTGCAAAGTCTGGCCATGTTCTCCTTGTTGCATACCTATGCTAGGATGTTTGCTTCTGCTTGCTCCAACTTTAATGCATAATGCAGCCCGTAGGATGATTACTGTATAAAGCCCTGGTTTTAAATAAAGGGCTTGCACACTATCACATAAACCATAGGAGCCAACAGCATGTGTTTCCTCAACCAAAAGTCCCACTGGTGGAGGCTAGGAGAGTACCACTTGAAAGGTGGTAATTCATATTTGCTTGCCCTGACCACTTCCTCCTCCCAAGGCATCTGATTTAGGCTGCAGTTGGAGGCAGGGAAGTGAGGCAGATGGCCAGTCTTTGGTTCTCGAGGAAGCAGATAGAGTGGTTGCAAGTAGTGCTTGGCTTTTTATTCCTAGAGGGCTTGACTCAGATGACGTTTGCTGAGCACACACAAGGATAGACTCCACAGCTCAGGGAAAGTGTGAGAGTGTGTAACTCCATTGTGTGTCACCCCCTGGAGGTATTGGCCACAAAGCTTGGATTTTCCAAATGACTTTAGTCTGCACAGCTCTGAGCAGCCAGGTTTACATCTTAGCTGGTGTAATCCCATGTAAATATATTGATAGATGTGCCTGGCAGTGAGGTCTTAGTCCATATAAAACCACACAGAGCCACTGATACTATTCACAGCTATGCGCTTTTATACAAGGCCAGGACATGCCCTACTATGGAAGAAGCCTCCAGTGTCTGACATCAGCTTTTGTGTGTTTGTATCACTGCTCGCTGGTGACATGCTGCACTTGGGCTGTCCACCGTATCTGAGATGGCAGGAGGCAGCCAGGAGGTGTGTGTAACTCTGGCCAAGTATTCAGTTTGGCAGGGGTTCTCAACTGACGTCAGATGATGCTTTTGCAATGAGCATGTGTATGGCTTTCATTGCAGCTTGCCTCAGCTGCATGTGCTCTCTTGGTACTCTACAGTGGTCGTTTAACTCTCCACTAATTGTTGAAAAACAGCTGGCCCAAACTGTCTTAGCTAAGGGAAGATTAGGTAGAGGGAAGACTTCATTTAAAAAACAAAACCAAAAAACCAGCCCCCAAAATCTAGAAAAGCAGTTGGGAAAGGGTGGAACCTAAACTTTTCTTTAGCAATCTAAACATTCATTTAAAAGCCTAAAACCTTATGAGCCCACAAGATATGATTAGATTTATTTTTTCAGAAACAGTCTATTTACATATTGCTCTGCAGTATTTTGAGAGGTATCCTTGGTGCATTCTGGCCTTCTAGAAACCAGAACCAGTACAAAATTCCTCCAAAGGAACACCATAGAATAGAATGCCTTACCTCTCATGCAATGAAATACTAAACAAATGCATTTTAGAAAGGTTTGAATGCCAGATTCTTGTTCACTCTGTAGTTACCTTCAGGAGGGAAGGAAAGGGCAAACATCTCTCATGTTCAAGGAGACTTGTGTTTATGCTTAGCTGAAACTTTGCAGTTCCTCCTGTTGGGAAATCTCAATGGCATAATCAAGAATATGCAAACACAATTCAATTTGTTTTTTGTTTTTTTTTTAAAGCAGGGGTATGTAAGCTGAGAATTTAAGGAGTAGATGAGCTCATCATATTACTGCAGAGGAAGCTTGGAGAATAAGAGAAACTGTGTGAATGAAAGGCAAGAAAATAAGCTGCTGTCCATTTTTTTAATGTCTTGCAGCACAGCCCTCTGCTTGATGGGTTGGGTTTCCACTGTCTTCACTCAGTCTTATGCAATGCAAGGAAGTGCACTGTTTTCACCATCTTTACCCAGCTCAAGAAGGATTCAGTGTGTATCAGTCATTATATTATTTACTTATTAGTGTTTTCAGGTTTACTACATGAGGTCAAGGGAAGCAGGAGTAACAGTGCTAATCACCAAGCTCCCAGTCCTGCTATGATAACTTTTGTCATTTGCATGTAATTGACATTTATCATGGTATTTTAAAAGATCATATTAATCAGCAAGGAAGATTTGTGGTGTTTTTCACTATCATTACTATCAACATGTAGAAATAATTATTTTTGATATTTGAGGTAGATCTTTTTCTTGGCAGATCAATAAGGCAAAAGGCAACACTTCATTGATTAATAGTTTTTCTCCCTCTCTCTGCTTCCTTACTAGCTTAGAAACTTACAGAAACACTTTGCTACAGATTGTTGTGTTTACTGTGATTTCTTTTCTTTAGCTTCCTAATTTGATCAGAAAACTGAGCTGAAAAATAACAGTCACTTGATATGTAATACTACAGCTGGGTTCCTAACCCAGGCGGATGTCTGCTACTACTGTTACTTCACCAAATTACTTTATCTCTTACTGTGCTTTAATTCACGAAGTAGTATTCCCTTTTGTACGTGTAGGTTTCTAAGTTCAGGAAATTTCTATCTATCCACATATTTTTATTCTTTGTTGTATAATTCTCTCTTTCACTTCTGCTAGTTGCTCCCTTCTCAGTTTTCATTATTTAATATCTTCAGATGTTAGAGAGGAGAAAGGAAGCATCTGGCCCCACCAGCATGTCACATATGGAACAGTGTTTTGGGGATTCTTTTCCTTGTTGAATCTTTCCATGCTTAAACAACAGTTTTGTCTAGGGGATCTCTCCTACAATGTTGTTGAATTGTAGGCTGCTCATTCAGTTGAAACCATCTAACCAATTAACATTGTTGTGATGTAAATAATGTGTAAATATAATCACATTTTACAAACGGGGAAATAAAGCATCTGCCCACACAGACAAACAGCAACAAATGCAAACCAAGCTCTGCTCAGTAATACTAGAACAGAAGCTGTTAAATTCCTTGAGGTATTGAAAACTTCATAGGAGATGCATCTGCTTTTTTGGATGCTCAGCCCTGCCAATACAAATGTTGGAAACTTAAGGGAAAAGATCTTTACACTTCCGCTAATGAGAAACTGTGAGGGGTTTACCAAGAGGTAAGAGTCTACTATTAAGCAGTAACAAACTCTGTGCTGAGAGGCAGTGATTTATTACATTCAAATGGTGCTACAGCTGGTAAGCCTGAAGAGGCATATCGGTATGTAGTTACCAGTGTCTGAGCCATTCTCTTCCCCCTCTTTGGTACTGGGTGTTAGCGATTGTGTAACTGTTATCTGTTGTTTCACAAATGTGGTATTTCAATGGTGCAGTTCCTGCTCTTGGGTCTGCTTCTGCAAGGCTTTTTTTTGTGACTGAATTTGAAATTTTATTTTTCAGTGCAGAGTGGTCAGACATTTTTCATACATTTATCAAAAGGAAAATGTCTCCAAATTAGCCATGAAAGTCAAGAGGAAAAAATGCTTTCCAGCATAGCAAATGGCTTCTAAGTTCACAAGAAGAAAGAGTTCTCAGCCCTTTCAAGCTTAACAAAACCAGGGCTCAGTGCTGTCTGCAAAATTTGCTCTAAAAGCTGTGTCGCTGTGTTGCTCTGCCAAGTGACATATTACTGTGGCTATACAGCTACCGTGGTGCCATGATAACTTGGGTATGTTTACTTTCACAATGGCACTGTGGACACATCCAATAAGTTTATCGTAGTCGTAACACTCTCTTTTAGACGCTAAATTGATTCAGTTTTCTCTGTTTCACATTATAAAGCGTATTCTCTGGGATCTGGAGACCTTTTCTTATTTCTGAAACTTTCCCAAGGTTGCAGCAGCATGAACGCTAGAGCTATTGCCTATGCACAGGGAATAACTCCCTATTGCAATTTGACAATCGTCTACTTATACAAGGGAATTAATGATGAGAAGAGGTTAATGAGGAGAAAAGGTGGAAAGGCTTTTCATAACTGCTTTTTACATTGTTGCAAAAGTTTAAAAAGGGGGAAAAAGTTTTTAATTCTCCTGACTTAAAAAAAAATGCTATATTTTAAGGAAGATGAGTATTACTGTGAAATTTTTCATTTCTTTGAAAGTTTAATTATTCTTGAATGCCTTGATGGTAAGTCTTCAGTCAGCTCTGACTATTGATCAAATGGCTGAAAGCCAAGAGTTATTTACTACCCAAGTGTTACTTAGGCCATAGCACATAATCAAGGGCATTATCCCAATTATACAGTGATTATTTTGGAAGAAGAATGTGCCATTTGAATCCATAAATAATGCACTTCACCATCTTAACGTTGTGAAGGGGGGCACTGGCTCTGAGTAACTGCAGACTTCTGAGAAATTGCTTTGGGGAGATTTTCAAAGATGCCATCAGGGAGGCGGGCATCTGGCTCCTGGAAGTCAGATGACAAATGGATATCATTTGAACTTAAGCATACCTGATGCCTGTTTACTTCTGGATTGCTGCTTTTTGCTGAGGACCACCGTTGCCACATGGTCTTTCATGTACTCTGCAGCAAAATGGGGACCTGGAGTCCCCTGCTGCTTGGACTTTCTCTATATTCTTGGTGAAGGACACCAACAGCTTGTCTCTTGGCAGATTCATGTCTGTTTGCACATCCGTGCACACTAACGGTGTTGCAGGAAAGGAAGTTTTCCTGGGGCTGCTGTCCTCCTTGCTCAAAGCTCCAGTGTAATGCTGGAGATGCCAGTTAACCCCGTGGATAGTTACACCATGTTCTCACAGACAGACCTAAGAGTTTCGTGTTGCACCTTCCACCTCTGAAGGTGGTTATTCGCCCTGCTCGTACCCCTGGCTTTGTCCTCCAAATGATTCACCAGTATCAGCTCTTGTGTTTGTGCGGGTGTAAAAACGGATGGAATCAGTCCACCAGGCCAGTGGATGATTCACCTGGCAATGCTGAAGGAGAAAAAGCACAGCTTCTTCCAGATGAACTTGTTGATTTTGTGCACCCTGCAGCTGCAACATCAGTAGGCTTAATATAAGCAAAGAGGAGAGAGATGCAGGATCACTTTGATCCATTACATTGGATCAAATGCAAATCTTGAGTGTGCATAATGAAAGTCTAATACAAGACACCTACGGTAAAAAATCTGCAGTAATTCTCAATAATCTTGTTTGTGGTTGGGGCTAGTACATGGGATGTATAAAATACTGTAAAAATGCCACCTAATATCTAAAATCAGACCTTGCTTATCTGATGCAGAGCAATGCTATAGTAATGCACGGAGTGCTCATAGGGAAACTTTTTAGTGTTGTATTCAATTTAGGATCTGCAATGATGCTAAATAATTTAGGCTCTGAGTCTATAGGTGTTTAGTGAGAAAAGTATCCAGTAACGATGGGGTGCAGGATCTTCAATAAAATAGTGTAAGATCATGTTTTAAAAGGCTCTGTCTTAATGCACAGGAATATGAATTACATTGGCATTTCTTGAATTTTTTGCTGAGCTTTAGTACTTGCTGTGTATTACTTTGATTCTATTTGAGTAAGTTCTCTGCTGGAACATTTAGTTGCCTATATCCTAGGTGCACTTTCAGCGTTCCTGAATATAAAAGTAGAGGTAGCGTTCAAGTTGAATACTTCACATATGGACTTCAAGATGCAGATTTTTGACTTATTTATATAAGTAAATGCCTCTTCTTGTCATGGTACTCTGCTGTCTTCCCTCCAGTTGGGATTTCCATAAAGGAAAAAAAAATCCTATCTATTTACCTCTGTTAAGATGTACAAAGCTGACATTTGACCAGTAGCATTAGAACAGACAAAAGCCATCCCTGTAAACACCACCTCACTTCTTTGTCTTGGCTTTTTCAACTTAGGAAGTCAATGGCAAGGTCAAATAGGAGAAATGGGAGAATGCTTCCTAGCAGGAATCTCTGAGCAGGATTTCAATTAGAAAGGTCAGATTCATGTCTTACCCATCTTTCTTGACTGCTCTGGGTCAAGTGACAGGAACATACTGCCATAACCTAGATCCTAACTGTGATCATCCTGTTATCTTTTGTGAAGATACTCTAGTTGTGTATTTGTGTAACTGAGTAAGGGAGACCATGCAAGCTTTGACAAGACAAATGAAAGCCAACAGAAATTACATGTGGAGTATATAGACTGGAAGATTGTTTCTAAGGCTAATGTGCCATATAAAAATATTTTCTATAAGACACTGACAACATAAAGAGGTCAGCTGAAATCCATGAAGACAAGGGACGTATAAAAGTCAGACCTTCATCCCAGATAATTTTTTAGAGATTCTTCTGTATTAGGAACAAGACTTATTCCTTATGTTCCTAGTTTAAGAGGTTTTATTAAATAAAACTTCTTTAGGTCATAAGCTCCTTAGTTGTAGTGTAGTCTTTTCCTGGCATGTCCAAAGTAGCATACACAGTATTTTTTGAATGCAAATACAGGATGCACATTCTGCTTTGTTTCTCAGACAGTGCTTTATAGTGAAGCACTGAAAGCTCAGTGAAGTTTTGTTTTTACTTTTCAATAACTGAAATCACAAAAGACTAGCAAAAACCTCTACCAGTGACACTATATGGGAAATAAATGTTGCACCTGTTGTAATTTTTAGAAACAATGTACATTGTTTGCAAATTCTTGTCTGCATTTGTTTTCTATTTATCAAACAAACTTTGGTTTTGATGAGATCCAAACAAAAACAAGAGAAAGTGTAGTTTGTGTAGATTAAGATAAAGCTTTTCTGTTTATGGACACAGAGAAAAAAAATCAAATGTTAGAGCCCATGCAAGACCTGATTTTCAGAAGTCTCAAACGTCCCCCAACCCCAGTGTGAGCAGGAGCAGAGTCATAACTGCTTTACCAGAGTAAAGACACTTTATTTTCCCATGTATTCAAAAGTTACAAAGAAAGTTTAGGCATTCTTTGGAAAAAGAGAGACAAATGCTGTGTTGACTTACCATACCACACCTGTTCGTTGCTCATGTAACAGGCAACTCTATGTATATTGCATTCGTAGGCTGAGTTATTACCTATTTCTAACTAAAATATTCATAGAGTGTCTCTGAACAGCTTCAGAAGTCATCCATTATAGATTCAGGTCGTGGTTTGCAGTCTGTATTCACACTTGGCTTGCTGCACAGCAGCAAAACCTCTGCTTTACAGCTCAAGAGAGTAAACCCAGATGCTGCAAACACAGGAGGAAGGTGAGGCTGAGAGTCCATCCCCTGCAGAAAAGTCTGAGTCTTTCCTCTTTTCCTGTGCTTTTCCCTCCAGCCTGTACTGGAGGGAAACAATGAAGTCTTCTGGGGCAGGAAAGTGCAAAAAGGAAAAAAGTGGAAAAAACAAGAAGAAAACCAACTGCTATCAGACAATAACAAATAACAATAATAAAGAGGATACAGAACAGCCTACCTCTGTGTTCACAATTAGGCAGAGAATATTGACCTGTGCGGACCTTTGGTTTGATACATTTTACCTGCTTTCAAGTTCTTACCCCTGAGTCTGGAGGTGGGCAGAATGAAACTACATTTATGCAAAAATTTGCCCTCTAAGGAAAGTCTTATGCTAACTTCTGGAGACGAGAGTTCGGTCATGCCTCAAAGTGAGAGAAGTTACATTTCTTTCTAGACAAAATGCATGATTTCACTGATCATTTCCTCTTTTGCAATTATTAACGATTTTTTTAAAAGTGTGTATTTTAAGAGTAAATCGAATAAATAATACAGGAGGTAAATGAGGGCTGTCCCTGTGTTCTCCAGCATGGAAGGACTGGGCAGGAGGAGAGAGTACAGCCATGCTTTACTGCAGATAACCATTGCTGCTTCTCCTTCCTGCAGTGTCACTTGCTCAACCCATCACAGAACTCTTCTTCTTTTTTTTTTTTTTTTCTTTTAAATGACAAAAAATCAAAGCCAACTGCTGTGTTCTGTGGAGCAATTGTTATTTGTGTGCAGCGCTCTGCCTTAGGCGACCTCTCATGACATTTGACGTCAATCAGTTTCAATTGCACTTTCAAATAGGTTTATCATCTAGGGGGACATGAGCTTGTTTTGTGATGAATTATTATTGCAAAAATTCACTCCTGGCTGCCAATCTGCAGAGGGTCCTCTTCAACTGCTCCAAAGCCAGGATCCCTCTGCTCTCTGGGTTATTGTGATGAGGTTTGTGTGTACTGCATCCCTCTGACAGAAAAAACAGGTTTGTGCTCACAAGCCTGGCAGGGAAGGAAAACAGCCTGTGGAAAGAAACTTGAGCCCATGATGCATTGTTTGTATCCATTCTCCAGTGACAAAGTTCTTTTTTTTTCTCATACTACAGTATATCGTAGCAGTATGTTCTCACCCTAAATAGTGCCATAAACAAAACATCAAAACATAACACATTCTGCAAAAGAAATGGATTTTCTGCCAACTGCCTATTTGCAAGCTTAATGGGTGTGCAAAACCTCTACTTAAATTTGGGTGATACTGGGAAGTGAGTTTCTAAATTACGTGTATTTAAGTGTTTTTATTTTTTCTTTAAATTCTTACAGAATGTAACAAAAAGAGTAAATAACGATGAAACACATCAAAACACCATGATGCTAACTCAATATTCATGATGTCAGCATTTTGCCTTGAGATGAATATCAAAGCTGGTCTCCCATGTTCTGATTTAAGCTAAAACCAAACAGCAATATTTCAAACTCATTCACACAGGAAAACTCCTGTCTCCATGTAGCAGCAGATTTCCAACTGTATTGAAACATTAGAATAAGCTAAATGGTTTCCTTTGCTTGAAATGGCTAATAAGGTTCCAGTAAATGTACAGTGGGCACTGCTTTGAATAAAATCATTAGGGGACTACTGCCAATGCAGCTATGCAGATTTTGCTGTACGGTTGAGTAGGACTGAAGACTACCTCCCGAGGGAGCACTTTACAGACCAAGGTATCCTGAGGGTACCTCTGTTTTGGATGAATGCTAATGGGGGACAGGACCTTCCAGCTGGTCCCAGCGCCGCTTCTTCAGATTCTGCTTGTTGGTTACCCGAACTCTGGGGCTTCTCCTTTGCTCACAGTTTGAGAAATGAAAGGCTGAGTGAGTTTTGAGGTTAATGTTCTCTGAAGGTGATGGGAGAGCTGCTGGACATAGGTAGCATGAGTCAAGTTTCTGCTTTTCCAGTATGTTTTGTGCATCTCATGCCTCAGGGCTGATAATCCTGTACTGTTTGAGCGCCCTGAATTCACGGAAAGACTTTTTAAAGTGTGTTTTGCAAGAGGCTTATTGGATAGAAATCGTTAAAGAGAAATGAAGGATGCTTTTTCTGATCCTACACCGAATTTATCACCTTTGCTTTTTGTAACATCAAGTACACTGCCTATCTGTACCCACAAATGCTGGCATCAGGTACCTTTTAAATTGCTTGGTGTATTGATTGAGTCAGTGGGTCAGAGAGAACAAATGAGAGGTGGTTTCTGCCTGACTTTCAGCAGAAGTATTTTGGAGGAATTCTCTATAAAGTTTCCCAATTCCCCAGGTTTGCCTGGTACTATATTTAATTATCTGTTATTTGAAAAAAACATAAAAAATGGATTTTAGACGTCTATTCCTCCAAAGGAAAGCTAATCATTCTCGATTGCTTCTCTTTGGGCACCAGTATTTTCAACTCATAAATAAACAAGAAACAAATAAACTTCAGCTGAGACATCTGAAACACTAATCTTGTAGACAAGTGATCATTCCTGAGACCACAAAGCATCTGTATTGTAGTTATCTGTTATCATTTATCTACAGTAGCAGCTAAAAGCCTCAACTGAGATTAAAAGCAAAGTTCTCGGCTAACACCCTGTGAGAGGCAGCTACTGTCCCAAGAGATTTATTATTTAAACAGAGATGGATAAATAACACAGCAAATGTGCAAGGAGCCTGTGGGGAACATGGAAATATTTCCCATGTAGAAATTTGACCCTCTATAGAGCTGAGTGCTCCTTGGGAAGAGCTTTGATTTCCAGCAAGAGTCAAGAGCAACCATCATATGTCATGATGCTGCTTAGGAGTCACATGGCCCTGATGTTATTCTGCAGAAAACAGGAGTTTGAGTGTTGACTCCATAAATATCTCCCTCCTCTACAAGATAGCCTGCTGCTATCACTTTATTATTTTTTCACTTCTAGTCCCACCGATCTAAAACCTATATAAAGTGCTTTTCTGCTCAGGGACTCTAATTAGCTTTTAAGTGCTAGCACTTGAAAGATGACTAATGTTTTTCACACTCATATGGGATATCAGCTGGGTTCTGTCACACAGCTGCTGGGAACATGTTGCAATTTAGGAGCAGGAGATACTCATTTTGATTTTTATCATACCAGAAAAATCTAAGATTTAATTAATTGGAAGTGAGTGAGAGAAGCATCAGTGAATAATAGTGACTGAGAAAAGTCCAGCATTTGAATCCTACGCATAGGCTATAAATGCTCATTTGCTTTTACCCTATGTTTGTAAGCCGCTTAATACCTGCAAAAGGTTATAGGTCAAGCAAGAAAAAATAGATTCTCCTTGTGCTGGGAATGCACTACAGAAAGCTGTGAGCAAGGGGACGGACTTACAATGCGTGTGAAGAAACATCTTTGAGGTGTGACTTACTTCACAGAGGGTGCAATTCAAGGGGTACCAGTGTTTTCAACAGAATTTCTAATACTGTGAGTCACCCGTTGTACTTGTAGATGGGTCTTGAAAGTACCTGTGCTGTGATAACTTCAGAGGTGAGAGTGGCTTCTTAAATTATAGCTGGAGGAGGGACAGATGTACAAACTGTGCAGTTGCTGCACGTCCCTCATCCATCACCATCTTGCAGCTTGCACAATGTAAGCTTTTGTAGCCCATTTCAATGCAGTCTAGAACAGAATAGCATCATTTATCGCTTCTTAGTCTCAAAGTGGATTATAAGCCCTCATACTGTCACTTACTGCAGCTCAGTAGCTTCTTAACTGCACAATGATCTGATTGCATAGAAAGGCTTCTCCTGTCTGTAAATTGCATGCTAACCTGTCCAGATGTACCTGTAGCATCACAGATGTGATTTTCAAGAGGATCTTAAAAAAACGCATTTGCGAAAGGCAGGAAGTCAGGGCGTGTGGTACCCATGTTGGAGCGAGTGCTGGAGTCAGATGCAGCCAGCTAGGGAGTAGTCTGAATGAAGAGAGTCACTGCAGTGACCTTGAGGTCGATGCCAAGAGCCATTTCCAAGATCCAATGTGACAGGAAGGTCTTGAACATACTTGACCCACACCAGAAAGCAGACCCTAGTAGTAGGAAAGCCCTGTGAGGTCTGTGAACTCTTATGAGGGTAGATTTAGATTAGATATGAGGAAGAAATTCTTTACTGTGAGGGTGGTGAGGCACTGGAACAGGCTGCCCAGAGAAGCTATGGATGCCCCATCCCTGGCAGCGTTCAAGGCCAGGTTGGATGGGGCTTTGGGCAACCTGGTCTAGTGGAGGGTGCCCCTGTGCATGGCAGGGGGGTTGGAACTAGATGACCTTTGAGGTCCCTTCCAACCCAAACCATTCTGTGATTCTATGGTTGCAGTAATCAAAGACTTCATAAAAGATGCTCAGCCTTCTGCAGACCCTACTAGTAGTAGGACCAGACTTTACCCCAACTGTGCAACTCCACCGTGGCTCATACACCGAGTGGGATGGACACAGTGTCACCTCCCGTTTCATATCCCCCATGAAGTCAGATGAGCATCTTATACTCTGCACCTTCTTTCCAGTCCTGGCCTCCAAGCTTGACTTGTGATCCTGTGTTGGGTTGCTGGGTAGGAGAGACGTTACACAAGCTGATGGTTTGAAACCATTGCAACTCCATGGTCAAAGACATCCTCCTGGAAGTTGAAGACCTTGTGAAAGGTACATGTGCTTATATGGCTTTATTGTGAAATTCCTATTCATACTGGTCTTGGTGTTGGCAGTTTCTTTGAAAGTCAGTATTGTGGATTTTAGCAAAAGCTGAAGAAGATGTTTTTCTCTTCCAGCATGAATGGTACTTTTCAAATGGTAATGACCAATGTAAACTGTTGCGTTCACCTACTGCTGGATGGCAAAATCAACATGAAGAAGTAATAAGGCAGCTGGGACCAGATGAGATAATAGTAAAGCTGGAATGAAAGGCATAAATCTAAAAGGTATAGGAGGATAATTTTTTTTTCTCAAAAGAAATATGTGGAAACTGGAGAAGAAAAAATAGATATGGCCAAAGTTTTCATATTGAGTGAGAATTAATGTGAACCACTGACTAGACTTGAAATGACTGTCTTTTACTAGGTTTTATAAATGCTTCAAATTTGGGTTTTTTTCCTGTTATTGCTTTGCCTTTTGTTAGCAAGGACAGTGAACTACAGGACATTGAACTAAAGTCTCTTCACATGAGATAACAAGTTTACTCATTCAGTTTCAAATTTGATATAGTGTGGAAAAATATTTGTGCTCACCTTGTCAGATATAGTTGATATGTATTGCTGAACTCTCTTTTGCTACATACTTTTCTGGCTAGAGCCCGGTCCCTGCTGACCAACACATCCTGTTTTAAAAAGGTCCTGACTATGCATGGCAAATGCCTGAACCTTGTGGATCACTCCTTGACTAGCAGGAACAAAAAGTCCATTTCTGTGTTTTCAAATTCACATCTACAAAAATGTCTAGGTGCAGACAGTGTAATCCATTATATTAATGACTCTACTTGATGGAGAGAAAAGGTTCACCTTCTTAGCACGATGATAGCATGATGATTTTCTGATCTGGCTCTTTGCATAGTTTTGCGTAGCCCTGCTATATCTGCAAGGTTATAAACTGTCACCAGGGTTTAGGTTCACATCTCTGAGTTTGTCTCTCAAACTCGCTTTGATCCTTTTCCTTCAGCAGAATCCAAATAAGTTAATTGATCATCTGGCTTGTTTCTTACGTGAAAAACTGCTTGCCCGTGTGAAGTGATCTATCATTTTGTTACCCCGTGGTGATCTCACAAGAGGATTAGAGCCAGACATTTCTCATCCATTTATATTTAATTAGAAATAGCCATTAGTAAGTTTGGGAGTTTCAATAATTGTGTGTTTCCTGCTTGCATTTATTTTTCCTTATCATTGCTTTCCTGTAACTCTTACATTAACCAGTAATGATGCAGTAATTGATTGTGAGGTTGTAAATAGGTGGTCAACTGGTGAGTGCTTTTGATTCAATATAGGAACAGCAAGGACTCTGATAACTGAGAAACACTGCATAATACCAAATTTTTTTATGTTTACTCATACTGAATTACACACTTTTGTTTAGGTACTTCAAACGACCTTAATAACTATATTGGAATAAAATATGTCTCCTGAATGCCAGTTAGTGTCAGAATCCCAGGCTAGCAGCTTACCCAAGACATTTGCACTTTCTGAAAAGTTCATTAAAACATCAAAATCAATTCTCATAAATTTTAGAATAGTGCATTTTTATTTCAATAAATGCTAAGCACCACAAAAGGGTAAGTTGCTGTTAGTAGTTACTCTAAATCAGATTGGCTTGGATACCCTTCAAAAAACAACTTGCACTCATTTTAAAATAGTGTGATAATGAATTGCATTAATTGTTAATGTTCACTTTCAGTATCATTACAGAACAAACACATCCTAAATCCTTCCCCACAGGACAACCAATTGGCAGTATGTGCTGAGAAGAGAAATGCAAGAAGCCTGAGTATAATTATGTGTTTGTAATGGCTCAAACCCCATTACTTAGGAGAATGTTTTTTCTCATGTGCACAAACTCTTGCAGCTCGGTGACAGAAGTCCCTGGCAGATTTACATGAGCTGCTCACTTTGCATCAGCAGGATTGACTTCAGCAGGATTTGTACAGAGCAAGTGGCAGGGCCAAAATGACTTAAGTATCAGCTGTCATGTTCTGATACCATCCAGATAACCCATTTGCCTTTTTAAAAACTGCATAAAGTTTTTATCAAAAGATTATGACATGAAGCAAAGCAACAATTAAAATATACACCCCAAAACTGCATACCATGGGAAGTTTAAATTGTAAGTGGTGCTTATTTTCATTCATGGCAGGTTTTATACTGCCTGGGGGTTATTCTATGTGTAACGAGTTTATTCTTTCTTCTGTCTCTGTACTGTACTTGGGGGTCCACAGTGTTGGTGGTCTTCATGAGATGAAAATTAACTTCCAGGCTTTAAAGGACCTTTCTTTTCTTGGTGGTTAAGTGTCCATTGATTGTTAAGTGATTGGTTGATTTATTAAGCGTTCATTGTTTATTAGCTCCAACCACATCCATGAGGGCTATCCACACACACAGTCTAAGCACAAACAGTTTAGGAGCAGAAAAGTGTGGTTTGATGATTCAGTTATAGGATCAGGATTCAGGTTCTAGGAGATATTACTGCATCTTCTTATGCTTTAATTTTTCACTTCAAAGGGTCTTAGGAGTCTTTCACTTGATGGTTTATGCTTACAAATAATGTTGATAACTGTTTCCAGGACTAGATGAAGTAGAGCTTTCCATTCTAAATCTGTTTGGAAGTGCTGGAATTCACTTGATCAAAATCAAGAACAGTAAAAACATTTTCTGTTTTTGCAAATTTTAAAATTTCTAAAGGAAAAACTTAAAACAGTTTATACCTGTCAAAATCTTTTGCAGTACCTCAGATAAGATCCTTGTACTGTTTGTACTCCATTTGTACCCTGACTGTTTGAATTTGTACTGGTCATCAAAATAAAAAGCCTGGGGAAAGCAGTGAAATGTGAATGTGAGAGGTTTCTAAAAGCAACTCTTACCATGAAACTTCCAGATACAACTTGCAGAGGAGTTCTCTGTAAATCAAAGGTCGCTTATTTGGGAGGGCAGATAGGTAAGGGAAAAGACTGAGTGACATTTGGAAAAGGCAGGGAAGTTGCAGTAGTGAAACAGAGGATGAAGAAAAACAAAAACAAATGAAAAGGTGAAAAGTTTAAGCTTCTGAGAGAAAGCCAAAGGATTTCAGTCCCTTTGATTAGATGGCAGGGGAGAGCCATACAAAGTAAGTAAATAAGGAGGGAGACAGGCAGAAAGTATTGTAAAGTCTCTTCCTTATGGAGGAAATACAAGGCAAATTCACCTGCTGGTGAGTGCCAGCTGCCCTGATAGGGGAGGACAGGCAAATTAGAAAACTACCATAGCAGACCAGGGCCACAGGCTGCTCTGGAGGGTTAGCCCTCACATTCCCTCAATTTGAAGCTGGTACGTTTTCCAGAATGGAATTAAATATTTGCAAGGCAGGACAATATAATCTTTATTTCATTTGGTTGTTTCTTATAATTTATTGGCTTCTATTAACACATATAAAACCTCTCTTCCCCTGCCTGAAGAGCAAATACCCTGAAACCATAGCAATCAGTGACACAGCAAGACAGGCATGTCTCTGCTGATCGTTAACAGAGTCATGCTGGTGCCTAATTGCTTGTCATGGTTCATACGCTCATTTGCAGGCTGCCTGAGGAATCACAGACGGGGACACCAGCTACCAGATTCTTGGGGTGTTCAAATCTTGCTGCACATTGTAATAGCAGATGCTGGTGTAGGTTACACCTTATTAAGGGAGTCTCATCAAAGTAGTCGTACAGGAGACAGGATATCTGTCCCAAACAAAAGCAGTTTGTGGGTAGGTGCGTATAAAATCCCTTCAGTCTTTTGCAGCTGCGTTACACCACCTGAAGGCCCTGCACATTCTTGATCTGGATAATTATCTGTACTCATTAGGTTAAATTTAGAGTAGGGTATGCATCGGCTGAAAGAAATGAGGGACATTCAATAGATGATGCACTAGAACGCTGCTGAGCTTGTGAGTGCGCTGGCTTATACATGTAACTCAAAGGCATTTCTGTTTACTTTTGGAAAAATGACACCTGGGAGACTAATGACCAAAGGAGGCAGACTCAGCAATACACAGTGAACACTCTTGCTCCAATGTGTACCATGATCAGATTTCAGTTAGGCTGCAACTAACCAGATATCATAAAGGCTTTTAGCAAAGCTGAGTAACACGGAAGCGCTGCAGTGTCAGCAGCACAGTTATATTAGCAAAGGGAAGGTCAGTAAGAGCTGCAGGTGTTCAGCATCTCTCTGGGTCTGGCTTAGGTGCAGCTGTGGAACAAACAGTCCAGATTCACCCAAGGTCTTACTCTTTTTCCAGCATCAGCAGCCGTGTCGCATCTTGCCAAAATGCACATGCGCACCTAATGCACAAGATACTTTGCTATTCAGAATGATCAGAAAGATTACAAGAGATGACTGGAGCTGATCATTATTCAAATACTGGCTTGGTAGAAAACAGTTTATTTTCTACTTTGGCTGAGTACTATGGAGCCTCGATATGCCAAGTCCCTACTTCTGTTACAATCTGAACTCACTGTGATCATAAACCTACATCTACACTGAAACAGCAAAAATACTAACTCCGAGGTCTTATGACTGTGCCTCCATTTACCCTCCAAACAGAGATTTTACACCTCCTCATAAATTTTAGGACTTTGCTTGTGAGGTGCAAGTGATAGACTTAGGGCATGCCATGTTCTTAAAATTTGGAAGTTCAAGTTCCTCAGCCAAGAGGCAGGAAATTACCTGTAAATGATCCCTGACTGCTGTGAAAGCAAACAAAAAGGAGTCAGCTCTAACCATTTCCTTCGCGACAGGTTTGCAAGGAGCAATATGCCTGCAAGCTGATAGTATTGCTTTTCAGCAATAAGGCATAAAATCTCATTTTCTCCAAGGATTAGTTGGCATTCAGATATTTTACAGGAACGTGGACAGCACTGAACTTTTTGGACCAATGAATCCTTGATTCTTTCATGCAGAGTGCAATGAACTTAAGGGTGCTCTTCCCTTCCCCCATTGAATGGGTATCCCAAGCATGAGGGAAACCATTTCTTTTGAAACCTCACCACAAGGAGCAGGGCTAGATCTGATTAGAGCTTTAAAAAGTATGTTACCTTGAGATGTTATCTGTCCAGGTCATTGGTGTACTCATGCATCTTTACTGTGGGGAAAGGAAAAGAAGTAGCTGTTAATAATGCTTCTTACACAAGAAATCTGTGCCTATGTCAATCTGAAGGGGCCGTCTTGCAGAAGGATATGTTTTGAAGAAAGGTTTGGCTGTTCACAAAACAGAGAGTTCAGAGCTCAGTGATAAAAGGAAGTTGCCCATATGGAGGCTGTAGTTTCCCGGCCTCGCTGGTACAACCTTTAACTGAGCCATGTAGTTCCCATGTCCCCTCCATGTAGACCATGCCAGGTCCCATCTCCACAGCTCTCTTGCCTAAGCCAAGTCCATGCACTTTTTGGGGTGATTTCTCCCGATTGTGCAGTCATCCTTCTTATTCTCTAGAGAGAACATGAAGTTTTTCTAACTAAGCCTGTGTCTTGTGACCTCCCAGGAAGGTGATCTCCCTGCTATCAAAGCTGGGTTGTTTCAGCTCATCTTTGCCTGTGAGATTAAGGTTGTAATTTATTTCAAAAGTGAATATCGCCAATGTTTGTGCGTTATCTTGAAATATCCAAAATGCTTTTTCTGGGGCAAAGAAACTTGTTCTGAAGCACATTGTAAAAGCAACTCTGAGAAGTAGAGCTCGGCCATTTTAAGCTCAGCAGCATGCTGATGTGTTAACCTTATTTTCAGGGAAAATTTTCTGCATCTAACAATATTGAGAGCTAGGAGGGCAGACATGCAGCTAAGTAAATTTCTCCAGAAGCCTAAGTTTAAAAAATATGTATATATGCGTGTGCATGTGTACACATGTACTGAAGATGACTATAAAAACCGCTTAAAATCATCATTACTTTCCCAGGAAAACCGTATAGGTTACACTGCAGCTCTGGCAAGGGCATCCTGTACTCCTTTCAGCCATACTATATGGAAACAAACAAACCAGGACCAAAAACCTAGCCACAAAACATGGAAGATCCATTGCTCCAAAATTAGATGTCTGTTAGTGCTATCCTCCAAGGTAGAGGAGAGGCCATATTTCCCTTTCTAGAGAAGTCTGAATATATTGATTCAAATTGCCTGGAAAAACCTCCAGGCCCTCAAGAAATGCTAATACTTGTCTTAATGTTTTCAACACCTTTAATTAATGACATGATACAACTGAGGTGTGACTCAGCGACAAATTTACTGGAGGACAGGGGAAATATCACAAAATACCTGTCCTCATAGTTTTCTGCCAGCTCTTGGTCTTTGTGGTAGACAGAATAACATACCATTGCCCAGAAAGCCCATTTTTGACCTTATTTGCTCTCATGGTCAAACCACTCACAGCCTGGCTCTCTCGAGAACATTGATAATGCTTTTCCTGTTGACAGCAGCTGAGGACAGGAGCAGAACAAAATATGAAGCATGTTCATTAAAGCACAGGACACAGAGTGACGGCTAAATAAGTGTCTCAATTCGGCCTGCAAAATTCAGAGAACAACTCCTGCAGTAAGCTAGTGCCCATGTTAAAACTTCAGCTTTGGGATGGGTCTGTTTGGGATAGGCACTGCATCTATATCTGATCTGTCCCACTGGATGACCCAGCTGCCCTCTCCTCAGGGCTTTTTCTCCAGAAGGACCTGTGGGAGAGCTCCAGTTTGTCTGCCAGGTCCTAATGGCATTAAGCCTGCAGCCTCACAATTCACGGTAAGGAATTCACTTGGAAATAAGAAATTGCAAATTCATTTCCTTCCTCATTATGAAAAATAGAATTTCAATTGGCTTTCTTCCCTCTCTCTCCTTGGATGGCTGCAGCAACTGAAAATGTTCTGCCTTAGAAATAACATCTTCCAGCAGATCAGATGATACTGCCAAGCAATTATCAAAAAAGAGTCCTTGGCATAGTTATGAGAGCTTAACTGCACCACTAGCAAGGCAAACTCCTGTGCCTTCTGGTCTGCCTTTGGTACCTTGTGCCACATCTTTTGATCATGGCTCAGCCAGTGCAGCTATGAATTTATCTCTGAAGCGTCGGTCAGACATTGTGTCTGGCACCAACAGGTTGATCCGAGTCTGTTTAGTTCACAGAAGGGAAATGAAAGTGTAGGGTTGCTGGGAAAGATATGGCTGATACACCAAAGTAAAGGAATAAAAAGGAGCTTCAGTTCAGGGCGGGAGACTGGGGAAATTGAACTGAGCCAAAGACACAGGGAGAAACACTGGGAGGGAGTATGCTGAGGGGAAGATGGTGATGAGAGCAAGAGAAGGGGTGAGAGGGTGAAGAGATTTTGAAATCTTCAGATTTATCTCTGCACAGGTAAAGCCTGTAATATGGCTGTCTTATTTTCAGCATGGTTTTCCTCCAATATTTTGCCGTGCATTTAATATTCTGGAACATGGCAGCCACAAGGTGTCACTTGTGCCAGGGCTGAAACACAAATTAAAATAAAAGGCAATTCACTGAATGGTCAAGGTTACAGTGGCCATTTCCTTGTGATCACTGCTTCGCATTGAATTAGTCCTCAACAAGTTTTAAGGTCATTCTCAGCTATGATGAGCATATATTTGAGGAGGTTCGATAAAACAGTGACTTGCTTTTGCAGGACCTGAGGCACCCTGTTTCAGAGTAAGGCTCATTGTGAAACGTGATTCCCTCTGAAACAACTTCAGAGCAGCTGTGCTGGTGCAAACCCGTGATTCAAGGTCAGCATTGTCACCAGCAGCAGCCATTAAGCAGCTATGTAGAACAGAGTGACTAGAAGGCTCATGTAAATGAAACTGTCCCCTAATTCTCTTCCAGCCTATGGCGACTTTGGTTTGGGTTTTTTATGCAATTATTTGGCTGCTTAAGATTTCCCAGTACATCTCTGCCTTTCAAGCTCTTGTCCAGTCACAATTAAAAGACTTTTGATATTATAAAGCAATGTGAGAAATAAGAGGACAAGACCATTAGTGCAAAGCTTCTAATAAGAACAGCCAGAAACAGAAATCCATGACTAAATCTAGGTTATGCTTTGGTGGAGGGCTACTTGGGTCATTTCACAAAGGTTTGCTGAGCAGGGAGGAGTGCAGCAGTTCCATATTTGTGAAGGCAGTCAGGTGCTTCACATCTGGATGCTGCAACTGCACTGCAGCCAATTGCCAAGAGCTTCAGAGGATACTAAAAAAAGCCCCTAGTCTTCCCACAGGAATACAGGACCTGGTGAGATGCTTTTCCTTTTCCCCCTTTTCATGCTTAGTTTTAGGAGCAGACACTCCAGCAAACTTAATACTTGCTTTCTCTCCTGTGCCCAGTGACCTTTATGTAGGTGTAAGAAGTTTCTTAAGGGAGAGAAAACCAAAAAAGTGATCCTCTGTGTTAAATCCTACCCTCCAAGCTGGTTTCAGCAGGCTGTCGTACCTGAGAAAAGCTGATAAGCCTTATCAAGAGTGGGCTGTGGTTGTACGTCAAATGGACCCACGTGTTTCTCAGCAGTTATTAACCACTGATGTTCTACTAATTTCCAAGAATTTTACTGGCTGGAGATGTGAGAATTAAAATGACTCTTGTGTTATTACTGCATTTACTGAATGGTCCCTTGCCTTGTGGTTAAAACTAAGGATATAAAAATGAGACCTATGAGATGGAAAATTGCTGATGGCTGAATTGGAATTTGCAAAGGAGAAGGTGAACTTTTATTTTATTTTAAATTATGATGCATTTTCTTGGCCCTTTCTTTGAGCAGGTTGCTTTGACACACTGAACCAAAACATGTTAATCTTTTGGGCTCAGAAGTAGCAAGTATTTCAAGTCTATTTCTGCAATAAGGTGTTGAGAAGGTTCCTAAATAGCTTATGGGAGATGACATATGCTTGAGGGAGTGAAGACAGTGACTTTTTGTGCTTTATTACAAGGGTTATCTTGCTTTATCCTGCTCTGCAGCCTTAGGGATCAACTTTAAAAGCTCAGGGATGTTGCTGTGAATCACACAAGTTTCTTTGATGTATCTCTAGGCATCTGTCGACTTTGGAAATCTACTCAGCACATTAGACCTGTTGATTTAGCACACAAATCCTTCTAATCATGATGAATTCTTTGTTGAAATCAATAAGCCTTTTGTCTTAGAAGGCACTAACAGAGCCTGTCCTGATGGCTTCTCATAAGTTCCTCTCTGTGCTTCAGTACACCCTATAAAAGCAAAACAGAACAGCAAATGACTCCTATGTATTTCTTATTAGCTGGTGTATGAACTAACATCTGATTTTTCCACTGTCTTTTTACAACAACAAATGCAATCTGTTCATGCTGTGCATCTTTACAGAAGCCATTCCAGCATAAGGTATCATATTTAGCCAAGAGTAGACGTGAAAATACTCCTGCTAACAGCTACCACCTTCTAGAAACAACAGACCACAGTTGCTGATCCTGTTCATTTGAAATGGGTGAAAATTGATCCAGTGTTCACTAAGATTTGGCCAATTCACAGGGAAAGAGAAAGCAAGAGTCTGGCATTATCCTCTGTCTTTCAGACCCACAGGCATAGTTTATATCAAAGAAACATCAGTCTTTATTATTATTTAGCACTTGCATTAGCAAAATGCTTAATATCTGTGTCTACAGAATAGGACCCATGGCACTGAATACAATGGCAGTCTTCCTCACAAGAGGTTTACTGAGTTTCAAAAAGGCCAGTGGATACAGATCTCTAGGAAGTACTGGGATAATGGGGGGGGGGGGGGGGGGGGGGGGAGGCATATAACAGACTTCAGACACCCAAAGCCAAGCATGTGGAGCTCCTTTTCAATTGCTTTGGAAATGAATTTCCCAAAGCTGTAATTTCAAGCCTTCTGACTGCTTCATGCATCCTCTGCAACACACATTTTAATGTATCCCAATAAAATAGGAAGTTTTAATTCTTTCTTTTTGCACCTGCTTATTAAAATATGAATGGCTGGTTCGTGTAAGCATTTTGAAAAACTACCAGTTTACCTCATTATGAGCGACTAAGCTATATCCAGACTGTTTGAAGTGTTACTTTCCCATCATGTAAAAATTTCCTGTGGGACCCCTTTTGCAAGGGCAGCTGTTTCAAGCATGACAGTCACTTTTGTCTGTGCAGGATGGATTCATGTGAGGTATGTTACGTGTACTGAATGGTGACAGTAATTTTGTTGACAATAGAGAAGTGAAAGCTTCAAAGAAAAACATTAGTGACAAATGTGCTAGAAATACAAAATACCAGCTGACTGGTCCTCACTGGAGGCAAACCTTTTTTTTAAATTAAAAGGTCTTTCTCTGTAGGTGGTCTGTTTATCTGTCGTAATTTGACAGTATATGAAAAAGATACCTGAATTTATCTTCCAGATGATAATTGCCCTGGCATTTAATCTCTGCATCATCTTCTCAATCTTTCCAACACTTTATTGTTCTTCTGTTCTCAGGCAGGTTCTACATCTCCCAAATGAAGTGGTATTTTCCCTCACACAGGCAGTCTCCCACTGGCTGTTGCCAAGAGAAAATACCTGCTTGTATGGGGAGGTATGCACAGGAAGGAATAATACAGCAGACAAGTAATGGGGCTTGCAAGGCATGTTGCAAACTTTCCTTCCAGTACCTGGGGACTCTCCAGCACACTTCCCACACCAGGTAAAAAAATCATCTTTCTTTGCAGCTTGCTTTGATTCCTGGGGAGGTGTTTCTGTGTAATGAGTGTCACAGAAACAGACACAGAGGTCTCAGAGGGCACTGGGAATACCTGATGCCAACCCTGGCCACCTCCTGGCCTCCAGCCCATTTGTCTTCAGGTCCTCCCATATTAAACTCTCTGTAAGGGAGCAGGGGGTTGCAGGCACAGCTCTGGGACACCCAACAGCTTTGGGAGGGTGCCCATCACCTCCCAGGGTCTTGATCGTGCCAGATCCTCTCTAGTTCTCAACAATGATGTGTCTGATCAGGCACTGAAGGGGATTAGGTTGCCCCTAACCACCAAAAAATACAAAACTTGCAAAAGAAAATGTTTGGCACCAGACACCAAAAAGGTTAATTGTCATGGCTTTAGACTGTAAGCATAAAAAAAAATAATAAAAAAATCTATGCTACTACCTTCAGAGCACAAGGATAATTTGGTGGTGAATAGTGTCAGTAACTGAGGATCTAAGCACACAGGGTAATGTGCTGTCATTGACCTGTGTAGGATTTACCCCATGAGACATTTTCTTACACTTCATTATTTTGCCATTCCTAAGTCAACACATTTCTCCTCTCACTGCCCCCCAAAACTTACAACATGGAAATTTTGCCAAGATTGTTTTTGAACTTTTTGCAATCAGTAGGATTCTGGCTTTCAAGTTCAATATATATTTTATTCAGACCTCAAATTCTCTCTGCAGAAGCCCTGCAGAAGGACTTCCATTTCATTTGTTGTCTTACATTGGATTACATTTTGAAAAATGTTTGGTGCTGGCAGTTGGGGTTTGACATTGAGAACTGCTCAGCTGTTGTGTCAGCTTTTTAGTAATGTAGCAAAATTTACAGTAGTGCTTAGCTTAAGCATCTGCAAATGTACTTCCCTCATTTTTTTCATAGGAGCAATCATGCTGCTCTGGGGCTTGACAATCTGGATCCTTTATGAAATGCCTCGGTTGGTGAGGCTGGATGATGAACCCCCAAAAGCTAGCCCAAACCATGCTGTGACTTCAGTTTTGCTTTTTAAAGCAAGCAAAATTAGCAGGATTGCTCTGGGAAATGCTGTTCTTTCAAAGATGTAGGTAGGTGTGGTGGGTTGAGCCTGGCTGGGGGCCAGGTGCCCACCAGAGCCGCTCTCTCACTCCCCTCATTCACTAAACAGGGGAGAAAAGGCATAACGAAATGCTTGCAGGTTGAGATAAGGACAGGGAGAGATCACTCACTAATTATCGGCACGAGCAAAACAGACCAAACTTAGAGAGGGAATTCATCTAATTTATTACTAGGCAAAACAGAGTAGAGGAATGAGAAAATAAAATCAACTCTTAAAACACTTGCCCCCACCCCTCCCATCTTCCCGGGCTCAACTTCACTCCCGGCTTCAACCTTCCCCCCCCTCAGCGGCACAGGGGGACGGGGAGTGGGGGTTACGGTCAGTTCATCTCACGGTGTTTCTGCCGCTTCTTCATCCTCAGGGGGAGGACTCCTCTCATCGTTCCCCTGCTCCAGCATGGAGTCCCTCTCACGGGGTGCAGACCTTCAGGAGCAAACTGCTCCAGCGTGGGGTCCCCCACGGGGCCACAAGTCCTGCCAGCAAACCTGCCCTGGCGTGGGCTCCCCTCTTCACGGGTCCACCGGTCCGGCCAGGAACTTGCTCCAGCGTGGGCTTCCCACGGGCCGCAGCCTCCTTCAGGTGCCTCCACCTGCTCCGGCGTGGGGTCCTCCACGGGCTGCAGGTGGAGTCGCTACACCCCCTCATCCTTCCTCCATGGGCTGCAGGGGGACAGCCTGCTTCACCATGGCCTTCACCACGGGCTGCAGGGGGATCTCTGCTCCGGCGCCTGGAGCTCCTCCTCCCCCTCCATCTGCACTGACCTTGGTGTCTGCAGAGTTTCTTACATCTTCTCACTCCTCTCTCCGGCTGCAAAAGCTCTCTCTCTCTAAGTGTTTTTCTACTTCTTAAATATGTTATCAGAGAGGCGCTGATTGGCTTGGCCTTGGCCAGCGGCGGGCCCGTCTTGGAGCCGGCTGGCATTGGCTCTGTCAGACACAGGGGGAGCTTCTAGCAGCTTCTCACAGAAGCCACCCCTGTAGCCCCCCCGCTACCAAAACCTTGCCACGCAAACCCAACACATTCCACCCCTCGCCTCTGTGAATCACATATTTAAGAATTATTAAAACATATTCAACAGAAAAACTACACACACACTAATCACATCAACAAGGAAAAAGAAAAAGAATTCCCCCCACCAGAATCAAAGCAACACTATCACAACACTAAACAAGAGTAGACAATACACACAGAATCCACCTCTCGTCCCTTCACCTCTATTTCACTCTCAATCTACGTTCAGTCAATGTTTTGCTCGTTACCTCTTCCAATTACTGTCCTTATCTCGATTTTCTCGTGCCCCACGTTGGGCGCCAAAAAGACTGTGGTGGGTTGAGCCTGGCTGGGGGCCAGGTGCCCACCAGAGCCGCTCTCTCACTCCCCTCATTCACTAAACAGGGGAGAAAAGGCATAACGAAATGCTTGCAGGTTGAGATAAGGACAGGGAGAGATCACTCACTAATTATCGGCACGAGCAAAACAGACCAAACTTAGAGAGGGAATTCATCTAATTTATTACTAGGCAAAACAGAGTAGAGGAATGAGAAAATAAAATCAACTCTTAAAACACTTGCCCCCACCCCTCCCATCTTCCCGGGCTCAACTTCACTCCCGGCTTCAACCTTCCCCCCCTCAGCGGCACAGGGGGACGGGGAGTGGGGGTTACGGTCAGTTCATCTCACGGTGTTTCTGCCGCTTCTTCATCCTCAGGGGGAGGACTCCTCTCATCGTTCCCCTGCTCCAGCATGGAGTCCCTCTCACGGGGTGCAGACCTTCAGGAGCAAACTGCTCCAGCGTGGGGTCCCCCACGGGGCCACAAGTCCTGCCAGCAAACCTGCCCTGGCGTGGGCTCCCCTCTTCACGGGTCCACCGGTCCGGCCAGGAACTTGCTCCAGCGTGGGCTTCCCACGGGCCGCAGCCTCCTTCAGGTGCCTCCACCTGCTCCGGCGTGGGGTCCTCCACGGGCTGCAGGTGGAGTCGCTACACCCCCTCATCCTTCCTCCATGGGCTGCAGGGGGACAGCCTGCTTCACCATGGCCTTCACCACGGGCTGCAGGGGGATCTCTGCTCCGGCGCCTGGAGCTCCTCCTCCCCCTCCATCTGCACTGACCTTGGTGTCTGCAGAGTTTCTTACATCTTCTCACTCCTCTCTCCGGCTGCAAAAGCTCTCTCTCTCTAAGTGTTTTTCTACTTCTTAAATATGTTATCAGAGAGGCGCTGATTGGCTTGGCCTTGGCCAGCGGCGGGCCCGTCTTGGAGCCGGCTGGCATTGGCTCTGTCAGACACAGGGGGAGCTTCTAGCAGCTTCTCACAGAAGCCACCCCTGTAGCCCCCCCGCTACCAAAACCTTGCCACGCAAACCCAACACAGTAGGCTATTAATATTTAGGAAAATTTTAAAAAATTATCAATGTCTGTTTATACTGTTAGGTGCATAAATAGTTCTGTAACATCATAAAACCTGTCTATTCTCAGATGCTTAAATCATTTTGGAATCTAACAGAAATGCACTTTTGAACCTTTACCCTGAAGTCTAATTAAAAGTTATTGGAATTCCTACTCCTAAATGATTTTAGAAAGATGGAAGTCCTGAAAAATATTATTCCTGCAATTCTTTTAAATACTTCTACTTGTCACCAATTGCACATTTCCTTCTGTATTGCCAAAGTCTTTCATTAGATTATTGAGATGTTTAAATTTATCTTTTTCTTTAGAAGAGATCCAGGGATATTGGATTCTGCATTTTGTCGGAGCCTGTTAGCAAACAGCTGTAGATACTTCTCACATCTGTCATGACAGGATGGAGAGATCTTCACGTCTCAGGACTATCTCAGTAGATTTATGTCCTGGAAATTTTTAAGGTAAGAGTGATATGAGCATATTTGATACTGATGGGCTTTTATTTCTCTGCAAATGTATCCTGACTCCTGTTTGCTGCTCTTAAAAATGACTGGTTTTACAGCTTATGTGCACCAGGTTTAGCTTAGGGCAGTTCTCCACAGTGCGTAAGATGTGAAGATTTAGATGTGTGAGATGTTTATGTATATGATGCACAGAAGGGAACCAGGGATCTCCACAGCTTGGGCAGCATCTGCTGACTTTTCTCATGCCAGCAAAGATATGAGAATTGGAAAGGAAATGAACACAATGGGGACATGGAGAAGGACATGGAGAAAATTAATTGGAAGCCCTGTCTCTCTCTCTCCCCCCTATTTCTACTGCAAAGAAATGCTTATGGGGAAGACTTTTGTCCCATATGTGATGGAGGAGGTGTACACAGGAACTGCTCATTCTGCTCATAGTTCTTATCCCATTTCTTAGCAATTCTACCAGGAGTAGCCCTGCATGCAAGCAGTGAGCTATCAATTTCCTGCTGTAAAACAAAAAAAAGAGTCTTAAGAATAAATTTCGTGTTGAGCAAGCCAGTTACTCATCTGTTGGTGGATTTTTCCTCCTGACTAGCTTCACTGCAGCCTTTGGTCTCTCTTTGCTGGTTTTCTCCAGCTTTTCCCATAGTGATAGGTAACTGCTCCCTGTCTGCAATGCTGCAGGGAAGCAAACCCCAGCCCAGGGCAGTGGAACGCTGTCCCTGATTTCAGCCTCACCAGGAAGTTTCAGTCCCGAAATAGTTTACATGAAACTAGAGTCTACTTGGGAAGTTCATCCTTTCAGTCAGAGTGGGATGGGACCATTGCCTTGGATTGCAGCAGTACCTCAGTGAGGAGCAGCTGGGCTGCAACGGCTTAAATTTTCAGAGGTGCACACCACTCTCACTGGCTGGAAGGGTATGTGAACTCAGAAGTTAATGGCCGGGCAGGTACATACGGGAGCTCAGCTTATTCCCACAATTTTTAAAGTTGCTCCACTCCCTGCAAAAAGCATCTCAGAAGCCACAAGGTAGAAATGTTAAAGTTGACAGCACAATTCTATTAAAATCAATGCCAGAATTTCCGCTGACTTCCCCTGCTCCAGCCAGAGTCCATGCTGAAGATTTTGACTGCAGTCTGTTGCACACTGATACATTCAATACAGCTTTGTACTGCTCAACTTCGGTGTTCAGGAAATGTGTATCTGCTGATTGCAAAAGATGAACAGATTAAACTATTAGAGAAACTCCAGAAAGCCTGGGTTGCTGTTGGAACCTTGCTGTATTTTTATAACATTGAGTTATCTCATCTCACTTCTTTTAAAAATCTGAACTTTGACTAATTTTCCTCAAAAAATCTAGTTTTCAGAAACATATGTAGTTGACTGAAAATGTTTAACATTGCTTTCACTGAGGGTATAGAGAAAGAGAAACTTTTTGAAGGCAGAAAATATTAACAGACAAGGCAAATTGAGGTGAAAGTAGAGTGGCATGGCCATGCAAGAAGAGAGCCCAGCCCACAATCTCAGCTTTCTTTCCTTCCATTTAAAGGATTTTAGTCTACCAGCAAGATCCAACAGAAGTTCATCACAATATGTTTCCACCCTAAAATGCTCCCCAATGTATCCCTCCTCCAAAAAGCAAGGGAAGTCAAAACATGGATTGAGGCTTGTGGATCAGCTTCCTAATGAGAAGGATGAGGTGCTCACATTGGGAACTCTTCTGCTATTGCTACTTGGAAGTATTGCTATACTTCTGAATGGGCCTCTGAGCTCCTGACTGACAAAATATATTATCTGTCATACTCTGAATTTTTTTTTACTGCGAGGAACAGTGATGCTTTATTATGGCCAGCACGGGGTAGCAGCAGTCAGAGTGTCTGTTAATTGAAAGGCATATATGCTGACCAGACACTGATCCTGCACTGGGTTATTAGCACATAGTCCGTAGTGACCATCTTCTGGATCACAACATACCCCTGTGAAAGAGGCTCAGCAGCATCCCATCTCCAAACACACAGCCCAGCTTGCTGGTGTAGTGGTACTTCTCCCAGGAGGTGGCTCAGAGAAAACAACCCCTAAAGCATATTATACTGCACATTATGGATCGGTTGGAATAAAAAACGCTCGAGGCAGGGTAGTGCAAGGGTGGCTCATCTTCTGGAAACACCTGGTTGAACCCAGCAGCTGCGGTGCAGTGGCACTTACTGAATGCCAGCAGCTTTAATGGGAAGCTAGTTCAATTAACACCGCTGCAACCAGCAGAATAGCGGACAGCTACTCTGCATGGAAGGGAAGGGGAGGAGTGAATTAGACTCAGACGATGGTAATTAGCAGAAAGGCATTTTGTCTGCCCAGCAGAAAAGCTCTTTATTACAGATAAAGTCCCAGCATGGCCCTGTCAGGGCAACCTGTCTCTCGAAATGTTGGAAGGGGGGAAGCAAGCTGCTCTGTTGCATTGATGAATGTGCTGCAGTGTTGGTAGGTAAACAGTATGTTTGTTTTTCATTTTCACAAAATATATTCTCCAGGATGCAGTTATGAGAAATTCACCTTGGAGCTCTAACATGAGTTTATTGGGATAAAAGGTATCCCTTAGTCCTGGGTTATAAGCAAAAGAAATATGAAACATGTATGGGAGATTGTTTTAGCCTTTGGTAAAACAGATAAAACATGGATTTTGAGTACTAGAACTTAGCTTTCTAAACCAACATTTCTTTTGGGATCTTTTAAAATGTTGCTGAAATTATCCAGGTTTAATTTCATCTTATGTGGCATTACAAATAATAAGTTGATGAATAGAATGAAACTTATTGATCCTACCTGTTAAAATTACAGAGTTGGTTTCCCTTCAGTTTTGTTAGAAGAAGAAGGAAGCCTTATTCCTAATCTCTCAAAATATTTTGCAAAGCTTCCAGTCATTGACTCCTGCTTATGAATAGGTAAAACATGAATGCTGCTGGACAAGATGCTGCCGTGCTGAATTCATGGCAAATTTTAGTAATAGAAATGCGGTGTTGTCAGACCATCACTGTAACTGGTGCATCTGCAGTCACACAGCAAGCTGAAAGCAAGATCCTGATCTCAGGCATCCCAGTTATCAGCTTTTTCCTCAACCAATCTTTTCCATGAAGTCATTTCCCTGGCCCTAAAAATGCCTTTGATTATCGGTTGCCTGGATTTGAACCAGATGAGGCCATTTTTCATCTGAGTAATTTTAGCCTGTATTCAAAGTGTTTGCTATTAATACTATAAATCAAGATAGCACAGTGTTCAAGGAGTGGCACATTTCTTAGAATTCAAATATAGTATCACTCTGACTGTGATTTAATGAGAAGAGCTCCGGGCTGCAGTCTCACTCATGGGCGGCACAAGGTCCAGCTCTTGTGGCAGGAGTTGCACCCCCCAGTCAGACCTCAGCTGCGTGCAGACCTCACCAGCTCACTGTCTTTTTCTGCAAGACAATTTTCTCTTAGTTGGTGTTACCCTACATCAACTTTGCTCCCTGCTTTGTAGAAAGAAGGATCAAAAAACCCCAAAATCAACTAGGTGTCTTCTCTTCAAACCTCACCTCACTGGTGCCTTACTTTTATGCTTGGGAAATTCCATTATTTTCAGGATGGGTTTACATCCTTGAAGGGAGAATCAGACTCTGAAGTCTGCCAGTCTTGTATCTCATGGCAGAAAGTGGTTTGGATATAATACTGAGGATGAATTCACCTTCAGTTATCTCCACAGAAGCACTGTTATTTACTCTTTTGTAATGGTAGAGCAACAACATTTAACAGATGTTGTTCCTTACTATTAATCAGCAAAATCACTTAGCACCAGCTTCAACATGCTGCTTATTTTCTGTCTTCACCACTGGGAGGAAGTAGCACAGGAATGAAACTCCACAGAACTGGTTCTTGTGTTTAAAGCCGTGATTGCAGTGAATGGCTGGTTGGGTGCAGGATGGGTCACCGCAGGTGCTTCGTGCTCCTGCATGCTGTTTTTGCTGCTGGCAGTTCTGTTCTTTGTCAGCAGGAGGTGTTGCCCAAGAAATATTTATCCACCAGAATGTTCCTACCACCTGCCTGTCTGTGATTCGGTTACAAAAGGCATTTGCATCTTTTGAGGACTGCAAAGGCATGAAATACCTGTGTCCAGAAGAGGAAGTGGAGGTGAAGTATCCCCTCTGTATGTCCCAAGTGTGATGAGATCTGGTGCATAGAGGGCATAACACTCCCTTCATACTAGATTTCATTACATTGTTTTTTCTCCGTGGAAATTAAAAATCCTCTATCCATGCCTTCTTGCTCTTCTTTTCCCATCCCTCCTTTCTGAAAAGGTAGGCTAGTTTGGATGTACTCAGAGTTAAACACAGACATAAACTCCACGTTCCTTTTGATGTAGCACTGACGAAGTGGAGGTGAATTAAGTTCAAAGCAGTAACCAGAAACTACTGCATGTTTCTGGGCATTTTTAAGTTTTGGGGTTTTTTTGAGTAAAATATACTCTGTAGAAATGTGCCAGTATAATTGGCTGACTCCTGAGTCAAAGTGACAATATTTCTGTGGTTCTGAGAATATAGCATTGAAAAAAACCCTGTTAATTTGAACATTCATCATGTGATTTGTTATTGTACGTTAAACATTCTTATCTTTAAAATAATGGCCCAGCTGTTATCAGCCATAAGATTCCCACTTCTCCATTTAGTTTGAAGATTGGGATATTACTGAGGTTCTCCCAGGGTGACACTGAACACTTAGAGGACTATTCGCAGTGGACAATATTTCTGTTTTGTTTCTGTCAGAAAAACCATGCCTTTTCATTTCCGGGCAGTATTTCAGTATTCATTAAGTAGTAAAGACTAATAGTGCAATCCTTAATTACTCAGTCCAGAACTGAAGGGAGAACAGAGAAGTTAAGGATGATGTTTTAATAGCGATTCTCTATTTTAACAATTTTTGCTGTTGATGCTACGCGGAGCTTAAGACCGGGTACTCCAAATGGGGGGGAAAGATGAGGGAAGGAGTGAGGAGATAAGGAAAGGAAGAGGTAGCTGAAATAATGGGAAAATGTTTCTGCATTTCCTCCAAGCTAGTGGCACCAGCCTCAACTCAAACCACAACTAGGCTGTATAGACACCATGAAGTCTGGTATGCTGATAAATCAGGCCTGCTGCAAAGATGGATCATGTTGGAGACAGACCACCCCATCCCAAGGGGGCGTGGGTCTGGGGCTGAGCTGAGGACCACAGAGGTACCCAGGGCAGCAGTGGTTAGCCTTGCCTGACTGCTTCTGATTGCAGGTAGGAAAGGAAGGGAACCCTGAGCTGGATTTCCTGCTGCGGCAAACAGAGCAAAACCATACTGGAGCCAAGCCCAGAGGAGAGGATGGAAGGCAACAGCTGGGATTTGAGGAATGGGGGCTATAGGAGCTGGTTTGGATCAGTGCCTGCTGCATCCACTTTTAGTAGCCTCAGTTACAAGGAGGATGTTTGTGGGGGTCCCCTTGTCTCCAAAACCTCCTGCCCACATGTCTTCATTGCCAGCCTTATCACAGCACTTACAAAACTGCAAATTATTATAATTTCAATGTAAAAATCCTGTAATTTGACATGGTCTCACTATAAGTTACCATGTTTGCTTTTCAGGGTCTCGGCCTCCTGCCACTTGCCTTGCAAAAATTTATCAGTGGGGATTTCATTCCTGACTGACTAGTGAGGGAAACACTGGTCACGGTGTAAAGCCACCCACCTGAAAGTGCATGCAGAATTATTTTCTCCCCTTCAGCACTAACAGGAGACATTGATTTCTCTGAGATCAGTGTTCCTTGTTCACTTAATGTAGTGCTTAGGGACCTCTGCTGAGCTTACAACTTGAGCATTGTACAAACATTGCAGAAGATGGCTTATTTACTATTTTTATTAATGTAAACTTTATAAGGCAGAAGATACATATTTTTTTAATCCATCATGGTGTTAAAGTGCTTTTTGTAATATGATAGCATGCGTGCCAGAAATGAACAGTGCTGGGCACTGCTTCTCCCTGCCAGCTCCAGCCAGTTCAGTGGTAGAGCAGGAGCTGCTAACCCGGGTAGAAGATGGCTCCCAATGGCTGGCTGTTCCTTTTACATTTGTTCTCTTAAAGCAGTTATGAGAAATTGCCATGCAAAAATGCAGCTTGAGTTACTCTGCCTGCAGGCGAGGGTCAGTCCCTGTCTAAGGCTCACTGTCTATCGTGGTGTGCACAGCATGTGTCACTTCTCAAGTGTTTAAGCACACAGTGCTCTAGGAAAAGTCACCATCTGTGATCTTCAAGGTGTCAGGAACAGGGTGCACAGAGGGGGGGGTGTCAAATATGGTAGCATTCAGAGCAAGATGTTTAAGTCAGATAAAAGACGAGGCTTCTTAAATCAAGGGATCTACTAGACACAAAATGCTACTTTTGTGCTGCTGCCATTCTCCTTATTCAGCTAAAGAATATTGGGTGTTTGTCAATTGTTTCTCCTTCACCTATTTATATAAAACATGACATTAAGCCCAGATGAGTGTTCCCTTCCCACTACTTCTCCTCCCTCACAGCAGGGGACATTTAAAGACAGGTTTATATAAAACACCTGCTGCAAAAAGCAGCATATTGGCATGATGCACCCACCCTGTCATGGAATAGCATCCCTGCAAATGCAACTTCTGCCTTTGAGAAGCAAGATGCTGCAGTTGCTGAGATACGGGAATAAGTCAGGCTTAGGTACCACCTAAGGCTCAGCATTGCATAGTTGGGAAGATCAATGGGAAATGTAAGAGTTGTAGTCTCTTGTAAGCTAAATAGGAATCCTGTTTTCTTATAAAAATAAAAGCAGTTTTGCTTCCCAAATTCTACAGGACTCTGGGTGTCAACAAGTAGCTGCCACTTTTAAGTGGAGGCCTGGTTTGAGTCCAGAGATTGCCTGGGTCCAAGCAGTCACTGATGCCACCTGGAGCTCTGGAGAGGTATTTTTCTGAGTTAGCCTGGCCAAATACAAATAAAGATCATAGACCTGCCTCCCAGACTCAGCTTTAAGGCAAACCCCAAAAACCCCACGAGCCTCTCACCACTGGAGCACAGCCTGCTTCTCCCTTACACAAGGCTCAGCTCACAGCCCTTTACCACTGAGTCTCTGCCACCAGTCCATTCCTCTGCCAGCGGCCTCACAGGCTTCCTGGAGCACAGCTGTAGGAGCCCTGAGCTGACTAACAGCTTTGTTACCCTAAGCAGCCCCACCTGCAGGCTCTATTTGAGCTCAGCCCCAGGCACCTAGAACCTTCTCTGAGCTGAGCTGTGCAGTTGCTGCTCCAGCCTTGTCTCCTAGATGGACCTCAGCCAAGCTAATGGTGTAAGTCGCTTTTCTTTTTGTTCCGGGGGCAGAACTTCTTTTTCTTTTTTTCAGGATTACTGCCTTTCAACACAAAGGTGATCTTCTGCCTGGTACTAACTCACCTGTGATAGCAGTAAAGCTTTGCAAAGCCTTGGGCTTGAGCCTAGCAGATGGGGAAGAGGGGAGCTTGTTTTTGTTGATAAATGTTTAATAAGGTGCATCAAAGAAAATTGCATAAATTAGCTGCTTGTGAATTGTGAGCTGTTATCTTGGTAACATATCTGGAATCCTGTGGTAGTGCATGTGTTGTATTGTTATCCACATAATTGCCTTGCGATCCAGTGCATGGTGCAGCAAACAGCTCAGCGTCGACAGCGCAAGATTTTATTACTGATTCACTGATACGCCCTGATTAGTCTAATTTCATTGAAGGAATCTGCACTAACTTTAATTAAGGGAAATTGGACAGACTGTGTAGCTTCCAGAGGTTCTTTTGTGTGTATGGTGTGTGAGGGGGGAGGTGTTGATGATCTGTGGTTTTTGTGTGGGTGGCAGAGCAGATTTCTCTCTATGTTGTCTCCGTGTACCCATCTGCAACATAGAGACCCTGGTCCCAAATCACAGTTGAGGTGAAGCTTAGGTCATTTGCAAATTACTTTTATGGGTGAATGTGCAGCATATAATTATATCTGAACCAAACATACTCTCTTCTTCCTAAATAAATTAATACAATATATGTATGGTCTGCCAGAGCTGAAAGGTTCAGCATCTGGGGATCTGAAAGTGCTGATGTGCAGTGCTTGGAGAAAGGAATTTATACGAGGTATTTACAAAACTAAAACTCACAGCTTTTTAACAACACAGAAAAGACAGGGCATGAGGAACAAAGGCAGAACAAGGAGCAAGGCAACATGCTGAGAAGAACTTAAGTTCACTCGTAGGACTCTGGTGTGCCAATTATTCCTTGACACAAAGCCTCCTGTGCTTTTTCTTGATCAGTGTCCATAATTATGGACTAACCTACCTTGTTCAGACCTGTAACTCTATTCCTCTTCTCCTCCGTGTCTGGCAGGGGTCTGATTTCTGAGCATGAGAGGACTATGGTTGACCATACTGGGCTGAGCACATGCAGAGTGGGGTTGAAATACTGTAGTTATTAACTATGGATTTAATCATACTGCAGCTCTGTTGTTACAAGGTTCTCGGGCAATGGCTAAATTCAAGGAAACTAAAAGGAAGCTGGTTTTCTTAGCTGATTTATTGGTAATGCAATTCTAATTACCACATACACTCACTACTCTCCCTTCTCTCACTCCCTCCCAGAGCTGATTTAAAGATGAAGCTAATGGTGCAACAATGACTTTCTGGTTTACTACTTAATGCTGTAGTTTAAGACAGCTTCAGTATTTTCTGAGCTGCATTTTCATGTCAATATGAAGACTCAAATGAAGTAGTCTGCACATGGCAATACAAAAGAGGTACAGAGCCTAATGTGAAAATTTTTCCAAAAAAATTTCCAAAAAAATTTCCCCCAAAAATGTTTTTAGAGAAACTGAAAATTTACCAATGGAGATGTGCTTTTTCCCTGTGGCAGTGGAGCATGGGCTGTGCGTGCCTGCTGCCCTGGCAGGAGCAGCAGACAAACCCACAGAATAAAGGTAGCACCTGGTAAGTGGCACCTGAACAAGGAAAGGTGGGGAGGAAGGTGGCCTTCCCGCTGAGGCACTCAATTATGGACCCTAGTGCAGAATTTAAAAACAAATACATCTCCAAAAAACCCAACCCCTCAAAAAAAACCCACGTAGGATTAGTCAAAGGGATTAATTTTTTCTTTCCCTTATCTTTACTTGAAAGAAATGACCTTGCAGCCACACTTTATGTAGTGGGCAGCATTTGAGAGATGTCTGAATGGTTCAAGATGGTGCTGTAGCAACATTAACGAATGATGTGAAAATTGGGTTAAGCTAAAAGCAGAACTAAACGTGACTCTGTGCTTACAAATGCTTCATGCAGACATGAATGCAAACAAGGACAGACCTCTCTGCGGAGGCCACACAACTGTAATAGGAGCAGTGCTGTCAGGATAAAAAAATTGTGATCTCTGACAATTGACTAATAGAAAGTGACATCTGCTAAGTGAAGAGCCAAGCCCTTTGCTGGTGCCAGTCGGCCATGCAACTAGTGAATTGCCTCTGCTGGCTGCTCTGCTTTGCTGTACCAACGATGGGACTCATGTCCAGAAGCATTAAGCCAAAGAACACAAATCCAGTCAGACAGCATCAGTGAAGCCATCATAAAACATGAATAAGGCTGCTCTGGTCCAGCACAAACCCAGAAACGCCTCATTAAAGAATATTTTTGTTTGTCAGTGGCACTGCTGGGGCAAAGCTTTGTTGCATACCTTAGAGATGAATATGAAGCATGAGGTGCTTTAGGCTGTATGTAAAACTTTGTCTCCCACATGGTGTTGGCTTTTATGCGTCAGCGAGCAATGCACAGTTATTAGCTGGGTGAGAGAGCAATGACACATGTTAATGAACTTCACTGGCAGACACAAGACTTAAAGCAGCCCCATATCCAACAGTGGAAATGTGTAATTTCAGACCTGCAGGTCTCTTCCAGGAAAACGTGATGAGCAGGAGCCCAACCCGTTGGACCTAGAGACTGTCTTATGTGGGCATGCCTTTGAGCAGCTGCACTTGAACTTCAGCGCAGGGTCATCACCACGCGTTTGCCCAAATATTGCTTCTTACTATGTATGTGCATATCTGCGCGATGGGTGACTTTTGAGTGTTAATAATTCACTCTCCACCCAACTCTCTCTAAAGAGCAAATTGCTGCAAGGCTTCCTACTGAGTTCTTAACAGTAGAAGAAACAGGCTGTTTAAATGAAAGTAATTTAAAATACCGAGCTTTGGAAACCATTAGTATTTATAGTTCTGTTGTAACAGCACTGGCCTGCAGTTCCCACCGCTGTCTTTGAGAAACACCTAACTACAAATAAGCAAATCTACCACTAGCTATTTATTCAAAAGTGAAGGCTTGTGACTGTTAATATTACCATGATAAACATGAAATGGGCATTCAACAAAGAGAGACTTTACAAAAGGAGATAGGGAGGGGTGAAAGCAAACGCTTCCCACAACTCTCGTCTCCATCAAATAATTGATTAAACAAAAGGGAAAAAAATGTCAAAGGCACTCTGAATTCAATGCTTAAATAATTTTGGACATCAGGAATGGGCTTAGTAACTGCATGCAGTGAGTGTGATGTTTAAGCTGAGCAGAGGCAGAGATGGGTGGTGTGGAAATACATAAGAGAACAGGAGCCTGGATGTTCAGCAGTGGATGGACATCTGCTCTTAAGCTTCTGGATCAGTAATTAGCAACTCAGATTTTCTGAAGTGTTGAGCCTGACAGCTCCAGCTGGCTTCTGTTGTAATTATTCAGAGTTCAGTGTTCAAGATCGATGCCTTGGAAATATTTTTTTCAGTCTAGCCCTGCATTTAGAAATCTAAGTGTTGTCAGCAGTTTGCTAAAGGCTACCTGACTGGCAGAACTTGCAGGCTGATCCTGAAAACACAGTATTGCTTTTAAAAGCTGGAGTTAGGGATGGTGTGCTAAGGCATACAGATACCTGCATGGAAATAGGCTTTAGTATGAGGGATTCCTGTGCTGCTCTGCCATGTGTCATTCAAGAAGGCTGCTCCAAGGGGCTTTAGCTACTTCTCTTCATTATCTGCTCCTCACAAGAAGCTTTCAGCTTCAGTGCTCTTACTCTGGCTCCCATAGAGGAGAGAGACAGATAAACCATAAGGTTGGTAGGCAGAGATGCCATAGTATAAATCTTTAGAGAAAGTATTAAAAGGAATGAACTGTGGTCAGTTTTTGATAGACTCTTTTTGAGAGAGACTTTTTTTGAGAAAGGTTGATGTCATAGATACTGGCAATACTTTGGCAGAAGAGAAAGAGGAGCCAGTGACTGGTTTGTCATCTTTTGGTCATTTATTAGTCTTTTATGTATTCCAGACAGAAAACTCAAATATGGTGAATATCTTAATGGAAAAGGGAAGGTGCTGAAAGGTAAACCAGAGATTGATAATTTATTACAGAATATACTTACTACATTTTGACTGGTAATATCTCTGTTGTTAAAGTTGCTAATTATTTCCTTCTATAATACTTCAGTTGGATTTACTTAGTTTGGTTGAAGTTTATAAGAATTTGGGGTGAAATTTGCAGTGTGGAGCTCTGAGCTAAAAATTTGAGCAAAAAATTTCTAAGTTTGAAGCCAATATTTTTACTGAACTTTTTGAATCTCTTTTTTTGCCTTACACAAAATGAAAAGCCTTCAAAGATTACAGGCCTTCTGTTGTTGGAAAGCCTCAACTCTGAGATAGCTGAGTTGAAAGCTCATGGAGTCCTTGAGCACTTCAGGATCTATTGATGAACAGGTTATTACTGAGACTGGCTGAGAAGGTATTCATCCAACTTAGCTTTTCCTCTGTGTATAGAAATAAAGCTATAATGAATTGTAATGCAATTATGAATAGCTCATGGGTACCTGGCTGGTGGCGCTGTTAATCAAATTGGAGGTGCAGAGCACTTGACTGCAACCCAGGGTAATTTGTTATGCAAGGCAGAGATTGAAATAGTTATTCTTCTGGTGTCTCTGGTGGTTGTCTCCTCTAGTGCATGATGAGGAATGGAATTCTTAATATTAACTCACAAAGTTTTGAAACAAAAGTCATGGCACGTCAATGACACAGCATGAAACTGCACATTTATTTCTAAATTCTTACTGATACCAAGTATCCCCTAATATCTCCTTCACATTGTTCTCTCAATTTGGACAGCGAAATAAACTTGTTGCAGCCCTTCAGAGACTTATATTAAGATACCAAAGGCCAGTTATGTTTTTCAGAATGATGCAGTTACCTGTGCTTCAGATCTTAAAACTGGAATTCAGTTAACAATTCTGTTGTTCTAGCCTAGGCACTGTAGGAGCTCATGGGTTTTGTAGAAAGACGATTAATGGTAGTGAAAGCAATTAATTATGAAATGGCATTATGGAATACATGCAATTCCAAGTGAATTGTGTCTCAGTTATTTGAGCTTCTTAATGAACCACAACTTTAATGATCACTGTCAACAGATCTTGTAGGTGTAAGAAGAAAACTTACAAACAAAAAGAAGAAATCTAACTAAATTCATCTAGAAGGAAAGACGAAGTAACAAGCAGTAACCTCAAAAAGTTTAAACTTTTGGCAAAGTTGTAAGACAGGTAAAAGCAAGGTCCTTTTATATGAAATGTTAAACACCTTTGATAGGAAGTGGTTGTACCTGAGCTACTTATAACTGAATTTGAGTGAATTATTTTTTGCAGTAGCTCATGAAATATTCACATTGGCTGACACAAGAGCTTTCTCAGATGTATTAGTGAATGGCTGAAAGACTCAGCAAAGGATGGCAAGTGTCAGACCTGAGCTAAAACATCTCTATGGAAAATGGTAATAGCTCTTGTCCTTTTTAACACCTTCCCTAGCCAACAGGACGAGAAAGTACGGAGTGTGGTGAAAATGCCTGGGGATCCTATGGTGCACCTACCACTACAAATAGAAAAGTTAATTCAAAAGGAGGTGAAGGCTTGCAGAAGATGAGATGCTCCAGCCTGGAAAGGAGTGGAGAATCTCACCTTGCGGAGGAGGCGGGTGGAAACAGAGGGAAAGGAGTATGAACTGGGAACTTGCAGAAAACAATAGGTGCGCATTTACAGATTTTATTATTGGGCAGGAAGGAGCTGGGGATATTAAGAGAAGCAAATCTGTTTCTTTTTCATAAATATAAAAGCATGCAAATGAAGTACACAAAAATGCCTTGCAGCAGACAAAAGAGCAGGAGGGAACAGACAACTGTTTCAGCAGTAGCTTTGTGCATGGATCACAAATGGTCATGAGCATCTCTCCACACAGCAGTTACCCTGCAACAACACAACAGTTTCTGGCTATTTATATATATTTATATTTAATTACCAGGAAAATACTGACAGGCTAGAGGATATTCTGGGAAGAGGAATAATTACTTTGAGAGGGCTGAGGGCAAAACTGACCTAAGCTGGGGGCCTGGAAGGAAGGAGGGGAGGGAGGTGGATGCCCAAACCCAGATCAGGCCACTCTAGATCAGAACATTCTCTTTAGATCCAGTCAGTATTTTCTTCAAATGTCAAATTACTTGCAGCTTTTCAGTACCTTCCTACTTGCTTCTCTGTCATTGCTGCATCTGTTTGAAAGTGTCTTGAAGATGAAGTAATTTCCTGGAGGAATTCCTGTATGTGTTTTCCCCTGGCAGTTCATCATTTTTATCTGCTATATTCATTGTCAGGAGGAAGATGTGTTGGGGTTTTTTTATTATTTTTTTTTACATATATGGAGCAATTTAAACTACTCTTTCTCATTTTTCTTTTTGCAGGTTTAGTTATTAACTAGCTCCTGCTGATTTCTGGTGTTTAACCTTTCTAGAAACTTGACTTTATTTGTTTCTCTTTTTACAATCATCCAGATACTTAGGTTTTTTCAGAGAATTTGTTCTGAATTCCTCTCTCAATATTTACTTGACTGAAAGGATGCAACAGAACTGACTACTGCATTTCAAGTCCCACTTTCTGCATCAAAAGAAAGCAGAATATTCTGCTAATTCCCTCTACTACTTGGGGAAAAAAAGGAACCAAAGACCAAACATGAGTTGTGTGGAGTATATCCTAGTGTAATGACACAACTGTTCAGATGTTCATTCATCAAAATGCAGACATCCATTACATGAGATGCATGTCAAGCCATGCAATAAGCTGCTTGTATTTCATGGGAATGCTTGAATGTCCTGCCCATGTTACAGGTATCTTCCCTAGAGAGGGCACAGAGATCACGTTATTCCTTTTCCATACAGAAATCCTTTTCACATACGGAAAATGTTATTGGTTCCCTCTCACTGCTCTGAACATCTAACAGCCATGCATCGTGTCCCCATCTGATGTTTATCTTTCTTACAAACTGGAGGGTATTGCTGACTCCCTGTTATTATCATCAATCCTTTTCTGCAGAACTGTCAGCCATGTAATTGCTCCTTGTCCTAAATAGGCCTAGAAAAGTATATACAAAATGCACATTCGGAATGAGAACTTTGAGGAGATTCATCGCTGCAGAACAATCCAGTGGAGTCATCGTTAAGGGGAAATGGAAGGCCTAACAGCGAGGCTAAGAAACACTCAGCAAACCTAATTAACCAGGGAGCATGTTTGATGAAATGACATTCCTAGGTAAATAGTTACATTAAAAACGAATTTTAAAAAAAGCAGCAATAACAGGATACATCGTCACAGGAGAAAATCAAAGCTGCAGTCATCTGCATTGTTAGATGATACCAACTGGAAGTAAGGAAACAGGAATAAAGGCTCAGTTGATAATGGAACGTGTACTTGGAATGAATCAAGATAGGCGTGAAAATATTGGGGACAAATGATGTTTCTGAGAAACCTACATATATTTGCCGTGTTAATGAAGTTTGGAGTCATGGTAAGACTTTTCTGCTTCATGAGAGTTTGCTTGCAGTGGCTTTTCTAATTGCAAAGTGTTCAACCTTTTCAGCAAACAGACATGGGAGGAAAAATGAAACCTCTCTGATGTCTGCTTGCTGACAGCAGTGGGGATCCAGATTATACTAGTCCAAGAGGACCAAGCTATGTCTTTGCCAAACCTTAGACCAAGTAGGAAAGAGCATTCTCTTAAAAGAATAGAATATATAAGCAAACCCATTGATTTTTACCCCTAAAAATTAATGTAGGTGACTTTACTCATGTCTACTGAACCACTGATACTGGCATAACTTTACTGCACAAAGTTAGTATGTCTGATGCAATCAGTGCCCTTTGTCTTTAGCTGAAAAAGGAGGGGAGAAAACTTCTGACTTCTGAAAGAAATCATCATGTGAGATCCCCTCTGATATCTGCAGGAGAAAAGGAAGGATGAAGCGAGGCGTTTATTGGCTTGCAATTCCTAATTTATGGGGCTAAAGGCTGCTTATTGTTGGCAGAGTTATTACTTGTTTTCAACCAATTTAGTTTGTTGTGAATTGGGGTTTGTGCTTGGGAAGGAAAGGCATCATTATATTAGTGATAGTAATGGTGAGGAAGAAACAATTGAATGTTTCATGGAAAAGCTGTGACACAGTTTCTTCTGTAAAAGAGCTACCTGAGGAGGATTTTATGTGTGCCCTGGAAGGCAAGCTCCAGATCTACCCTCCATTGCAGATCTGGGTTTTCTTTCCTCCTTTTCCAGACTGTGAGGGTGTGAGCAGGCTTGAAAAACACAGCTCCAAAAAGTATCCTTACCTTCGTTTCACCTGATGCAGCAAAGCACCAAAATTATACTACCTGAAGAATAGAGATAGTTCTTTGATGCCAAAGAGAGATGTCAATGAAGAGATACTTGTGGTATCAGAGAAATGCTGCCAAAAGAGGGAAGGCTTAAACACAGGTATAGTTTTCTTTTAACAGAAAGCAACAAGAAGTATTTTCTCAATGGGGGACCAGGAGGCGGAAACAGAAAAATAAGCTCAAATAACTTGTGCCTAAAGCCTTGAGGGCAACACAACAGCCTGACAATTGATTAAAAGCAAACAAAATTCAATAGCTTTCAGAGCTATTTACCAGCTAGGGCCAGGTGGACTCGAGTGAATGTTGTCCTGCAGTTGATAAGGACTGAAAAGCGGAAGAGATCTTTTTGGGATGCATGTTTAGCACCGCAAATCCCTCTGACCTTTGAAGACCTGCTTTTCCTCCTACCTACTCTGAGATGCTTTTTCCCTCCATTTTGCAAGGGTACGTAGAAAGGTGTGAGTGCACCTGCTTCATTTAGGCTATCTGGTGGAGGACAGTATATGACAAGTAACAGGGAAAGCAATAAACAAGCACAACAACATAAACTGGGCAGACTAGTGATAAAGGACACAGTATCCAAGGCTAAACTCTTTTGCCACTAGTTGATGGGCCAATTAAACTACTAAGAGGGAAGAAAGATGAATAGGAGCACTGTGGGATACTCAAGGGGAAACTAGGATTATGCAGAAATTTTTAAAGAAATCTTCCTGACTTATCTATGCTTAAATCATAAATATGTCATCATGAACAACACTTAGCCATAAAAGGGTATGTTTGATCAAAGATGCCTTGTAAGTGCTTGTGCCATCAATAACACCATATATTTGTAGGAGTTACTATGCATTTACACCCAGAGTGACTGTGGCCGACCCATTGATTTGACTGAGCTCCGCTTCAGAAGCGGCTAATAAATCAAGAGAAAGGGAATAGGATCTGCTGGTGTGGGCGTGCTGCTCGTTTCAAGTGCGTCAGGCTATGGCCTCTGCAGTGAGGGAACAGAAAAAGATTGCAATTACCTGAAACACGGTGCTGTTTTGTGCATGCTGGAAAGGTGAAGGGAATAGCAAAACCTGGCAATTGCTGCAGTGGATTGAATGCTGAACAGTTTTGCTTTTCACAAGAACAGGGGAAGGTTGGAGGGACAGGTCACTCCCCAATGACAGCAGGATGTGACTGCCCCAGATTTAGCTCTTCCTGCCTGATGCAGCCCTCCAATGCTGTATCACTGTGCTTTGGGCCCCAGTGTGTGCAAAACACAGCTTGGTCTTGTGCTGTAAAATACCACTGGGGTGGCTTTTGATACGTGCAGGGTACTTTGGATACTTTGAACTGGAAAAACATATTAAAAATTATGTCTCACGGGCCATTTTAGGCTGCAGGCTAACAGGGTACCAACTCTTCTACAAAGTGTAGGGAAATAGCTGCAAGATATGAAAGATTACTCATATTGATGTATAAATATTATTTTACATGCACAAGGATAATATTCCCTTTGTCTTTACAGAAAATCACCAGCTAAACCTTGGCACACCTTGAGATTACCTTGCTCTCTGGTGGAGAACAGGAAACCTCACTCCTGGTAAAGGCAGTGGTAAGTTTTGCATATACACTTTTTTTCTTTTGTTCTCCCCCCCCCCCCCCCCACCTTTTCTCAATTTTTGGTCTTAAAGACCCTGTGCTGGAATTGCTGCTGGTGTTGGTGAAACTGCTCCATGTTAACACTGCGCTTTGGCTTTGACCTTAGGCAATTCTAACAGAAAACAGCCCTGTGGCTAATAAAGTGATCTGCAGAGTGTATTTATGCATTATTTAAACAAAAAGCAGGACTGTAAGCTGCCTATTTTTCCTTCTGAAGAGCCGGCCCAAGCAAGGTAAGCTGGGTAGCTGTCACCTATGCTGTGATGACCTGAAGTGTCAAGCGGGAACACAGCTTTGTGCAATGTTCACACAGATTATTTCTTCCAGGAACCAGGGGTACTAGCAGCTACGCTTTTACTGCCAAAACACAGCCCCTGATCTCTTTCCTTATTTTACCCCTTGCAGGGTAAAATATTACTGCATTCTGCTGAACCCGAGAGAGCAAACTGGGACAGCGTGTATGAAATCTCTGTGTATGTTCAGGCACAATTTTGCCATTCTGGAGTTATATTTGTTTACATTATCTGACATTACCTTGCAGCAAGCTGGACATAAATTGAGAATTAAGCATAGCTGTGGGCAACTAGCTTTTTGTGCACAATTGCAGTAATAATTTAGAGTAATTTCTTTTGCTATTTTGTTATGTCAGTTTTTTAACATTTGTAAGCCGTTTAAAATGAAAAGGCACATACAGGGGAGTTTGTTATAAACATGCCTCAAGATGCCATTTAGAATAATTGTGATGCTCCAGCCCTGCACAAACCTTTCACAGGGAGGAGATAAATACCTTTTATTAAAACAGGAGATGTCCACAGTGGAGACCAGCACTATATGACTGCAGGAAGCAACATAAACATCACTTCTTTCAAAATTCACTCCTTTTGGTGAACACACAGCCTCCACCTCGGCATAATTTTTCTTGAAGTGCTGGGTACTGAACTAAAGAAAAGCCATTTAAGGGAAACTGTCAATTATATAGGAAAACCAGAGTTCATTACTTAATGACTCAGTGCTTTGATACCGTAGGGGATGCTTGAAGATCAGGAAGTGAGTGGGAAATAAGTGGTCTCTGAGTTTACTGGGACACGTGCTTCTTTCTTTTCAGTGCCCTGTGAGGAAGTAACTGGCTATAGTGTATAGTGGGATTTTGTCGTCTTACAGGCTTTGGTTCGGCCCTTCATTTTAGCACTCAAATCTGAAATCCACTCTCAGAACTACAAGACCTTTACATAAGTGAGACATGATAGAGGAACATCTCAGCCACTAGAGTTTAATCTGTGTTACAAGCTCATCTAGATACAAAGCTAAGGGAAAATTTTTATTCCAGTTTTTTGGTTTTGCAAAACTTAATAGTGCCAGCAACATGGGAGGTGGGTCACAGAAAATGCCAATGAAACTTCCATTATTATCTGTTCTGTGATTTCTCTGCGTGTTATGGAAAATTGGTCTTGAGTCTTCACGTTCTTCTAGATTCCAGGTAGAGTGGGGAAAAAATGCTTTGCAATGGTAGAAGGGGTAAGATCGTGAAACGGAGCAGTTCAGTTCAATCTGGTTTCTGTTAGATTTGGAACTTTCAATGAAACCATTAAATAAATTACACAAGACACTGAAAGGAAAATGGTACGTCAGCACCTGATTCCTAGTGATTTGTGAGAGAGTAAAAAACTTACCAATGCTCATAAATTGTGTCCTTTCTGAATATGGTAGCCATACTCTTATATAAATTATTTTGCAGCAAGGAGTAATTTTTTACAAATGGCTTGTACATGCAAAACCAATAGTAATATTGAGAGTAATAAAGGAGTGGAATTCAGAAAATTGGGTTATAGTTTGTGGGTCAGGCTTGGCAAATAGGGAAGTTACTGCATTGCAGTGTATGTGGCAATAGCAAGGCTGATCAAAGTAATTGCAGCTAAAATACATGTGGAATGTTGTGGACAAAAGCAGCTAGTCCAGCCCTGAGCTAGAGGAGATTGATTTTCAGAAAGAAAAAGATAGGGTCAAACCAGAAATTGTGTGGTCTTAGAACAAAGAGCACATGGATGAGGTGGAGGGGAATATACTAAAAATAAGTGATGACAAGAGGATAAATTGGTCCAGACACCTCAAGACATCTGAGAACATATAACTTGGGCACAGGCTGTTCAGATGTGAAGCAGGCGCTGGAAGATAAGGGAAACACAGATAACAAGCGACATGAAGCATTCCCCTCCCCGGCTCCCAAGGACAACAGGGTACAACAGTGACAGTCGGGACCAGGAGTCAGCGAGAGGAGCAGCACTGGCATCGGCAAATGCTGGCACTGCCAGGCCAGATCCTTCCCCAGGGAGGTGTAACCAGCAGTGGCCACGGCCGAGCAGTAAAACAGGGGAAGAGCTGTACCATGTACCTGAGAGCCACCAGAAGATATAAAGGCTGCTTTTCCCCATTAACTTCCTCAAATCCGTTTTCTCTCCACAGCAATGAGAATTCATATTTTCCTGGCAGATCCTTGCTAATTCCTTGACTCAGCCTGCCAAGCATCAGAGGGAATTTGTGATGTTGTGGAGAAAATGGGAATTAATCCTGAAATACATCTCATCACGGGGTACATGGTGTCCTTTCTTCCAACTGGCACTGGGGATCTCTCTGCCCCTCATACACCTCCTTTAAGTCACACAGGTGACTGTATAGTAACGACCACTTCGTATATTTGTATTAGGGGGTCGCAAAATAATACCATGTTTGGAGGATATGGCAGTGACCCCACAGTAATTCTGCATGACCAGACTTGGAGAATTTGCCTTGAGTGTTTAGGAAATCTCTAAATGCTGATGCAATGAGTTCAGAGTGAATTATAACTGGTTTCCTTTTGATAGGTACTAGACTCTGGTTGATTCTAGCATGGTTCAAGGTGCAGTTATTTCACATGCTTCAAGAAGTCAGACTGTTAAAAGCACTAACCTGAGACCAAAGCTTTGCTCCATAAACAATACTTGGCATTCAGGCAGAATCAGTACAGGAGGCTAGTGAGCAATCCTGCAGTGAACGCTGAGTGACATTTTTCATGCTTTGGAAAGCAAAAGCCATGGCGTTAGGAGCATTACTTCATGTGAGGGGGCCTCGAAGTTCATCTTGTCTGCTTTGCTTCAAGGGTTGCTAGTGGCAAGTGCAGACAGGACAGCATTGCTTTTCTGAAACAGGGCCTCCCCTTGCCAGAGATCTTGGCATTGCTTCGCTGTTCTTCCAGTACAGTCTATGTCATATATTTAATCCAACCTGTAGGGTCCTGACATTTTGGGTTTTTTTCACCACCATCTCCAAAGGACCAAGGATCACAGTCTTGTTCTTGAAAAAAATCGGTGCTGATTCCTCTTGCATTAATTCAAGAGGTAACTGGTCCCTCACCAGCTGCAAACAGCCATAAATTGACCCTAGGATTTATTTGCATAATGATCTGATCCATTTTGTGCTGAAAAGTTGGTACCGGCCTTTTTGGATGATAATGGCCTGTGTGAGCCTTTCTGTGCACCTTATTAGCTTTATAAAGACATGCAGCAGATGATGCTCTGTGTTTGTGTTTGTAGTCTCAAGCTCGATGGTTTGTTATGACAGAAGTAGTTTGTGTTTTAACATATTGGGCATTTTTTATGTTCTGGAAGATTTATGATTAGCAAGTAGTCACAGAGCAACTCATGGTTTAGTCTAATCAGGGAAAGAAGTAATTATTTTTCTCAACAGTGGAGCAGTGATTTGAGTGTGTTTTCACAGTGTGAGAGGCACCTTGATAAGCCCAATTAGAGAAATACTTGTATTCTAATAGTCTACATTTGTTCACATCTCTGATCTTGTAAGGAAGGCTGCCCTCTTTTTTTATTTTATTATTATTTTCTTAAAGAAACAGTCTTTGTCTTTTCATGTGTCTTGGGGATCTCAAAAAGGAAAGAAAAGTGTAGTGCTTCTCTCGGCTGAGAGGTTTTTTCCTGATTCTCAGTTCATTTCGGAAGCTTGATCCAGCTGACAACTGCCCCAGATTGCTGCCCTGCTTATTGCTGTTGGTATTTAGATGTAATCAAGACTGGAGGCTTGATGACAGCCAAAGGTACCAGCAAGGAAATCTCCAATGACTCAGGCCCCAGCAGCACTGGCATGGGGCAGAATGGAGGAGAAGCAGCAGATCACTTAAAAGGCTAATTAGGGCCATGCCCTTGAAGAGGCATTTCTAGCACCGCTCTGAAGCTAGAGGCAGATGAAGGTATGCATTTCACATTACAAGTGCTACTACTAAGTTTTCCAACAAGCACTTTCTTTGCAAAGTACAGTGGCTTTAAAGTGCATTTTAGTGAGAGAGATGGTGAGGTGTTTAAATAGATGATTCATAACAGGCTATACTAAGACTCACAAAAAAAAAAAAAAAAAAATCAAAGTGGCCATTTATTTGTGAGATGAGCAGACAGCAATCACCAGAGAGGGTAATGAAGCACCTCCTCGCCATGCTGGCTCTTTCCCATCCTGCCTCCAAATACCTGCACGGCTCAGAAGAGCGTGCAATGATACATTTGAGGAGTGACCCTTGCTCCGCATTGCAGGAAGGCGATGGGTAGCCTTGCAGACCAGTGCAGAGCAGCTGAGGGTGGGAGGTACAAAGGTGAAATCCCACATTCAGGTCTGCTTCTGCAGTGCCACCTTTGTGAGGACCTGTGAACTCGCAGGGTGGTCTTTCTCATTTCGTGTCTCTGTGTGTATGCTTGGGAGTTCCTAAAAAGCTACATGCCAGTGATTCAGCTGCCAGAAAGATCTTATAACCCATTGGGAGGAAGGAGCAGCCAGAGAGCCTGAGAAACACTCGATGTCTCTTCAAATACCTAGAAACCAGTCAGGCAAAGGCTGTCATTGTTCCCCCAAAACCGAAAATAGTCACCCCAAGCCCTTCATGGCTGCTCCCGGCAGGGACCAGTCAGAAATGGGCTGGGAATAAACAGGATTGTCATTCTTAACGTAAGTACTGTAAATGTCAGTGATTAATGCGTCACCCATGGCCAATTTCACCCTGGTGTAGGCAATTAGAGATGAACAAGAGATTTTGTAAATGGCTTTATAAAGTGGAAAACCTTGGATTTATGGACATAGCTGATGTTTTTCCTAATATGCATCAACTAATTTCTTTCTTTATTTGTAGCCTGCATGTCCTCTAACCAGTCTTACACCATAGCAACAATAACAAGCTGATTGCTGTACCATTGCAACCAACGTGGATGGCAATGAAGAGATGTATTGTTGCTTCAACAATAGCAGAGGTTTCATTTCTAAAAAACATTATTTATGTCTTTTACTCCAGTCACAGATATTGTCTCTTTGTTTTCTGAACTTCTAGTGAGGAATAACTAACAAAGTGCTTGATAATGTTTTCTGTTTAATAAGATTCCTGGCAAGAAGGGCTGAAAAGCAATATGAACAGAAAGGGAAATAATTATGTTGTTTAAGCTCTTGTTTACTCACAATTCCTTAGTTTATCCTTCTGCATGTATGGCATGCTATAACATTTCCCCTTTCATTTTCAATGAAAAGAAATCACGGAAAGAGTAGAAGAAAACACTACCCATGTGCCTGGTGTGGTTTTCTTTAAACTTTTCTTGGTTTGATCAGTTTTGTTGCAATTCATGAATTCTCAGTTTCCTGTCCACAAGGTACAAACATCTGGGTTGTTTACTTCTCCCTCTCTCTGTTTCAGTCTATTGCTACACTGCCTTTGACAGCTCTGAGAGGCTGAGTGATTGTCCAGAAAGACAGAGCAGGTTTTAAAAATTGCTTTTTGAATTAGAAGCTGTCTGGTTCACTCTCATAACGATGCACTGAAGACGTGATCCAGTAGAAATCAGGCCTGCTCAGTACCTTTCATTATATATTTGCTACTAGAGAGAAATGAAGCATCTTACCTAGTTTTATTAACTTCCAGAAACTTAAGACAGGATTTTAGCAGTTCTCTGCTAAATATTCAAGGCGGGGGGGGGGCGGGGGGGAGAAAAATCAATGGCATGTGTTTAAAATTGTCAGTCTTCTCTGTGCTGAGCATGTGTAATGCTTCATTTCATTTTGGGGCTATGTATTCAGCTCCAGCATCAGGATGAGACATTGCTGAGAAGGCGCAGCTGACAGTAGCTCCCTAAAGTGAGCAAACATCCCCCTATATGGATGCTGTAAGGAAAAACATCGTCATTTGCCAGTTGTTTGGGTTCAGACTGTGGTCTCCCAGGCAGGAAAAAGCCAGAACAGCTGCTGGCATCAGGGGCAAGGAAGGGATGCTGTGTGCGCTGCTGCTGCTGGGGAGGGAAGGGGCCAGTGTCTGGCCTCCATCTCACTCCTTTTTTTGGGCAGGAAGGGCTCATCAGCTCTGAAGGCTAGTTTAACCTGGGTGGCAGGTGACTGTGGTAGCTGTAAGGACTAGAGACAGCTTTTGAGATTTGCATGTGTGCTGGAATATGCATGGCTTGTGGTCCCACTCCTCTTCCTCTGCGAAGGTGGCTGAAGGCAATGTCTGTCCTTAACAAGATCCTTACCCTGAGCCACCTCTGGGGCAGGAGAGGAGTGGGGATTCAAGCTGTTGTCCTCCCCTCTCCCCAGTCTGCTGGAGGCTCCTTGTCCTGTTTGCCAAGCCAGACCTCCCACCACCATCACTGCTGAGATGCAACCAGCTCTACATCACCATTAGTAGCACTCCCTAAACAGCCAGATGGGCAAATGCAAATGGCTGTTGTATACCAGCCCCCCATTCAAGTTTATCCTTTGACCCCTTTTCAGGCTCTTCCCCAATTCTGCTACTCAGGGTATTTTTTCCAGCAGAGATAGTACATCTCCTCTGGCTCCTGTTTTCCTTTTTCTATCTGTTACAGGAATTCAGATTATTGCCTACAGGGCTCAAATGGAGTCCAGATTCAGTTCAACTACATTTTCTTGGGTTTTTATTCCCCCCCCCAGGAAATCAAACAAACACCCTATCAGAAAATAGAGCTTCCTACTCTGTTTTTCCTGGGTGGAAGGAAAGGCCATATGGTTTATGAAGCACGCTGTGTCTTTTCTTTCCTTGTATTATGAACTCTTCAGGGAGAAAACTATCTTTATTTTCTCTCTTCTACACTGTGAAGTGTATTACTGGCCCCATCAAAGTTATGTATCAATTACAATGTTTTTCCCCCCAAAAGGGAAATAGGAAAAACCTTAAGCTCGCATGGGAAAATTTGGGTTGGAATATTTTGTTCCCAAGAGCTATTCTGAAAAATGAGATTTGTTCAGATAGGTTGTTTTTTGTTCTGAAGTACCAAGAAAATAGTCACAGTTCAGTTTTATGAATCAAAGGATAACAAACAAACGTTATTTCTACAAAGACAAAATTGATACGTCAATTTTCAGCAGTTTCAGGATGAAAACTTGCAGACATATCAGAGTATCTAAAAAATGTTCTGTTCTTCCAAATAAGCAATATTATTAAATAATGAGGTATATGGATAGGGGCCATCCTGTGCCCCCAGCCAGGAGATGTTGGATGCTGGAAGGAGCACTATCTACAATTAGCTCAAACTTTTTCTTGCTTTTTCCAGTTCCACTTTTTCCCAGGAGTCTGAGGTCTAAACCAACTGTCATCTTCCAGAGATCTCATTTCTTTTTGATATATTGTCCTTTGCTGCTTTGTGCATTATTCAGCAAGAGAAACAAAACCCCAAGTGGTTAGATTAAAAAGAAAGTAGAAAATGAAAAATGAAATCCTGAGAATTTACCCTGTTTTCAGAGTGGTGTTTCTTCTGGTTGATAGCCAAAATTGGAGGGGGGAGGAAATCTTTCAACTTGGTAGAGCCTGTATGCCTAACACTGCAATTGGGAAACTTAGTTGCTTACAGTACAGATTTGCCTGTACAAAACAGACCAAAAATTTGCTGCCATTTCTATTTTGTTTATGATTGCTACAGAAAACTGGTGACGTTGTTTTCTTTAATCTGATTCCTTATCTCACGCCCAGCTTTCTGAAGAGCACAGCCTAACATCAGGTATGTGCAGTAGATCTTCTGCTGATCTGATTTCATGGTGGGAGCTTAGCAAAGAATCTGGTCCAGGTCTGCTCTTACTTTGGAGCATTTATTAGGAAGAAATTCTTTACTGTGAGGGTGGTGAGGCACTGGCACAGGTTGTCCAGAGAGGTTGTGGAAGCCCCATCCCTGGAAGCGTTCAAGGCCAGGCTGGATGGGGCTTTGGGCAACCTGGTCTAGTGGAGGGTGTCCCTGCCCATGGCAGGAGGGTTGGAACTAGATGATCTTTGAGGTCCCTTCCAACCCAAACCATTTTATGATTTGAGCTGGTTTTGGAGGTTGTGTGTCCTGAGTAATGCAGCAGATGCACACCTTTACAGAACCACATTCACCACCATAAGGGGACTGATCTCGAACCCAGCAGGGTTTGGTCCCCTTGAGCAGAAGCAACGGCTTGTTGCAGCACATCTATTTCAGTAAGGACAAAACCCAGCTTGTTTCATACTGCAGAGCACCAATCACTGGTGTTGCTTATGTCAGAAACTGGTGCATATGGTACTCAATCTCCAACCACAGCCTACTCCTGCTGTAGGACTACAGCCCTCTGGTGGTACTTAATCACATTTTTTGTGAAGAGCTGCATAACATTATAGCTAAAACTCACCTTTGAGCCTTGACCTTTATGGATTTGCCTGGAGGGGTAGGAGTTATCTGTGGGGGAAAAGTCCAAGAGCAGGGTGCAAGTCAGCATCCAGCTGTGATGCACTGCATCGAAATCACCCACCAGAGAGTGATTTCTAAAGCAAATACATAGATTGCTTGCAGGGGCACTTACAAAGTATGGATCTCACAGGATTGGGAGAGACCTCAGAAATCATTGCCAGGGCTCTGTGGGCACTAAGGACCCTCCCGGTAGTGTCTTGGCAGTCGACAGTAAACTCTTGTCCTTCCTAAGCTAGGATGAACAAAATATCCCTCAGTCCTGGACAATGTTTGCTTAGCCTGATCTTTAAAGTGCTTCAGTGACTGAGATTTTGCAATCTTATACTTCCTGTTCTTCATTAGGGTAAAAGTTAGACTAATTTCTTCATAACTCATTCATGTCTTACATTGCACAGTTTAAACTCGCTATTTCTTGTCCTATGGACATGGAAAAGAAAAAAAAACGCACCATTTTTCAATGTGCTGGACTTTCATATTTGAATATATGTCCCTTTGAGTCTTCCTTAAAGCTAATCAGCACAAATTCATTTTATTTTCCTCATCGGTCATATTCACAAAGAAATTGTGCTTTGAACGCCTTCACAGCAGCTCTTTTCAGCCATATGGCATGATGTACTCGGATGCGGCTTTTGAGTGTCAGTTCTCAAAATGAAGAATAATCTGAATTTCCATCTAATGAGGCCTTGCCGTGACATGCTCATGACTCATTTCGTTAGCATCTCCTGCTCTGAAGTTTTGTTATGGACTACAGGAACAGGAAACTCTGGGCTTATAGCATCAAGTTCTGAATAAGCAAAATAACTTGAAAAGACAGCAACAGTGAACAGAGTGCTTCAGCTGGACTGTACTGGTAGAGCCCCACTGTTGTTTGTCATCAGTTCATAGCAGCTGAATAGACAGACCAACAAGTTGTCATATTATGACTGAGCTTGGAGGATTAATTTGAAAAACCTGAGCAGGCTGCTTGTGGGGATCTGTCTCGACCCACCAATGTCAGAAAGGTTTTCCCTGTGAGTGAAGGAGCAGAGCTGGAAATCCCCCAGGTAAGGAGGGCACGGGGGCCGCGAGGTTGCCCTGCAGCCATGGCCAGCACAAGCTCAGCTACCAACCTGGCAGACCACCACTAAGGCTGGGCCTTAGCAGAAAGGTAAAGTTTCATTTGGATTGGTTTTTTTCATTTGCTTTGATTTAGCATGAGAACTTAATGTTGGCTTAGCTGAGCAGTAAGGAGTGCAAGCAGGTTGGTGGCACTGCCCAAATATACTCATATTGTGTATAAGGGTATAGCCAAGATAGGCTGCAAACGAGTTTATAGCAATACAAGCAATTAGAGAACCAACAAACCACCCACTGTACCAGGGATTTATTGAGCTGTGCAGTGGTAGGTAAACACCTGTTCCGGGGCAATAGTGATGTATCACATAGTGCATTTTAAACTGCAAAGAGCCAGCCTTCAGATTTTGTTCTTGGAAGAACAAGTCACTCGTATTATGGAGACAAAGAGGGAAAGATACAAATTGTTTCTTTATGTTCCTTCTTATTAATACTGCAGGCATTAGATTAAAAAGATTGCATATTTTGTATAGAAGTGGTTTCGTATATATGCTTACTGATTTAAATCTTAAAAGCTTCCAAGCAGCAGTTTTTCAGAAGCTTCATTAATGTGTGTATAGATAACCTTTCAGTCTTTGAGCCATCTCTGAGTAGGAAACAGTTCTTTGTAAGAAATTCACCTTGGTGGTCCATTAGATGAGCCAAATAATTCAGCGCATAACAGGAGCAGATTGATTTTTCTCTGGTGTTTTTGATGCTCTCTGTTTGAAAAGAAGAATAACAGTTGCAGTTTAGGCCAAACTATTTTTTCTTTCAGGCTGTCTCATCCTGGTTTGCTGCATTTGAATGTTCGCAAGCTGTCTGGAGGCCAAGGTGTCTCCTTAAGCCACTTAACTAAAAGTCAGAGCCTCCATCATAAAAAGTCACTAACACAGAGCACAGAGCCTGAGTCATGTAAGCTTGCTTTGGCCCCAGTAAAGCAGTATCTAGAGCAAATCAACAGAGGCAACAGCCGAAGGTGAGATCTCATGGAGTCAGGAATCTCACCTTAGAGCAATGCATGTAATAGCAAAACATGCTATAGCATACAGAAATACATGTTATAGCAAACCCAGATCTTCCTAGTAGAAAGCATGGGATAAATTTTAATAATAACAATTGGCACTGCAAGGGTTCCCCCGCAGACTGCTCTGTTTAGGGATGTGGTGGGTCACGAAGAGGCCTCTACAGAAATTTTCATTTTATTACCTAAGGAGTTAAGGTGTGTGGTCAGCATGGAGTCAGGGCTGCTTCCAGCCCCAGAGAGAGGGATGGGATAGTACTCACATAGGCTATTATTGTACTGAAAGGCTATCTAAAGCCTAAAAAACACTTGCCGTGAAAATACACCGCCCACAATCCAGCAGAATCTACTTTCTGATCTCTTCTGGAAGACTAACTTTGTAAAAAGCTCAGCTACATTGTTTGGCTGGGCAGGCTTGTCCAGCCGAAGAGCTGCAAATGCTGATGTGTTTGTGCAGCATAGAAAGCAGTGGTTTCATGTCCACTGCTATATAAAGATCTCAAATGCTTCTAAAAAGTCTACCCCTGTTTTGCTATTTATGTAGCTCAGAGGCTGTGCGTGGAGCTGCACAATGCATGTGCAAAGCCTACTTTGATTTTCTGAAAGATCATTTGATCTTTCCTTGTTGCACTTCCAAGTAACCTGAAGCAGAACGGGGAAGATGCAGAAAACTTCTAGTGAACTTTTTTTTTCTCCTTTTGATTCAGATTTGATAACACAGAACCCAAACTTTAGAGTCGCCTGAGCACCCAGCTTCTTTCTTTGCCTCTGCACTTGCCATCAGTGAGGCCACTCTCCATTAAGTTTCCAATACGTGTGATTTAAATATTCATATAAGATGTGTGCATTAAAAAATGAGGGTGACTTTTACATTAATTATTAATGGAGATCTCAACATTGGATGGTGTTGGGCTTTTTGGATGGGTGAATAGATGCGGTTCTGTAAGAACAGGCCCAAGAAACAGGATTTTGCAAAGGGAAAGACTGGAGAAAAAGTGCTAGAGGAAATACATCCATCACTTCCAGAGAAATTAAAGCCTCTCAGGGAATGGCAGCACACGAGACTCCATTACGGTGGGAGTGAAGAGAAGGAAGGAAGGATGGTGGATCTCCGTGGGATAATATGGTGTGTCCACCGAGTCATGAAAGGACATGGTACTTAGCTGTCCCCAAGGAAACGCCTCGCACCGGGGCCCTGTTAAGCACGAGTCTTTTAGCACCACTGCTGCTTTACTGCCTCTCATGCCAGGTAGAAGTAACCTGCAGAAAAGGCTGACACGAAGAAGCTTGAAGTGAGAACCAAATGACCAAATCTTGTACTTGGAGCAGGAGCCACACTGAGTTTTATGCGGCATCCCGTCATCCTAAACAATTGCAAAACTGTCAGATAACAAAAATCAAGTTGTGCCAGCCACTCACACCAAAATCCTGGCTCAGCAGAAGGCCTCTGCACACGGCCCTGGGGAAGCCACCATGGGACAAAGCTCACCCCCCAGCACAGCCACGAAAGGCTGTGAGCTCAGCCTGTGAAACTGCAAAGCGCTTGTTTTGTTGTCTGTGGATAATGCTTTAATCCACCGGGCAAAAGCTGGACGTTGCTCTCTTTTATTTTGTCTGTATGCAATTGCAACGCTCAAAAAGAAAAGCCTCTCACCACACCCCCCGCCATACCCGCTGCTCTTCTGAACTGCTGACGCCTGGATAGGCAGCTCCGAGGCGGGGCCATTGGGATTTATTTAGTTCACTGCTGTAGATGATGCCTTTAGTGCCGCAAACTGCCCTGGAGACAAGCCCTAATCATCTGGGGGGTGATTATGTTCAGTTCTTCCTCACCAAACCCCCCAGACATAATTCAGATCCAAACTGGAGAGACAGGCAGGCACGCAAGAGGGGACCCCAGCACCGTACAGCCCCCCCGAAGCCATGTACAGGAGCAGCTTCCTCCGCGAGGTGCGCAAGGAGAAGTATGAGCGGTCGGATGCCTACGATGAACTGCGAGGCTCCCCCGAATTCGACAGTTTGGCCCAAGCCCGGGGCCTGGAGAACCTGCAGGAGCTCAACGAGCGCTTCACCAGCTACATCAACCGGGCGCGTGTGCTGGAGCAGCGCAACACCATCCTACGCAAGCAGCTGGAGACCTTCCAGCGCATGGACGAGCTGGTGGGCTTAGACGAAGCCTTCGCTGGGCAGATCGAGTTCAACCGCCAGCGAATGCGGGAGCTGGCGTCCGACCGAGCCAAGCTGGAGCGGGAGGAGAAGGATGCCCAGCGCATGCTTGATGAGTACCGCAACAAGTAAGGCTAGTGAACGGAGGAAGATAGGTGGTATTGTTTACATAGTTAATCTTTGTAGTAAGGATGGGTTTGGTGTCCCCAGCTGCTTCTTGTGCACGGGTGGTGCCTCTCCATGTGTATCAGACTTGCAGCAAGGGACTGCATGTAAGCCTGTGGTGAAAAGCAAGGTGTCAGGACTTGGGGAGCTCCAGCTCTGCATTTCACAGTCTCACCGCTACTAGATGGGCAATTGCCCTCTCCCTTCTATAGCAGCAGGTCTTTGCTGTGGCACCTGTTGGTTGCTGTTATCATTAGCTTTAGGAGGATTGTACTCTGAGCTGCAAAGAGAGAATAACCCAATTAAAAAACAAATAGGTCAAAGCAAGTCTTGTGTCTGAGCAGTACAGAGTTACATGACCCCAAACGTTCCTGAAATGCATGGGACATCTCTGAGAAACTCTTATTTAGAGGCACTGTGAGGCACCTGGGCCAGTCTGTGCCAGCCACTACAGATGCAGGATGAAAAGAAAGTAAATAATTTTTTGCCTGATATGTGAAATTTGCCTAATTACCCTCCTTTTCTTCTTTGCATCCCACTAATTCCATCTACTAAAGCACAGTTTCCCTTGACTTAACCTCTCTTTAACCTCAGTGGCACCATAAATCAAAGAGCAGGAGCCTTGGGGGCTGAGGCATGCAAGTGCCTCCAGACATGTGTGGTCCCTTCCCTTCAGCAACAGGTAGTGTTGGCCATTTTGCTTAATTAATTACACAACGAGACTTTGTGAGTGTTCACAGGAGAGGTTTGAATCTCTGCTACCCTGAGATTTGAATCAAGAAAACAAGCCAGCTAAAAAAAAAATAAAAAATAAAAAATTAAAAAATAGTATCTCCCAACTCAATGTGGCTGCCACACAGACAATCTGTGGGGGCTGTAAGCTTCGGCACAGCTACCGAAATGCCAAGCCCTGCTCTCTCTTTCTCATCTGACAGCAGATAATAGCTAGGTTCACTGAGACTTACTGCTGGAAATTGTCAGATGTCTTTGACTGTATGCAAGCCAACAGTTGTAACTTAAGGGCGTTGGCTGCTATTTAACCAAATGGCCTTCAGTTTACATCAAGTAGTAAATTTGGGCTTTATTTTTTTTCGTGGAAGCTGCTGAATTTGACCTGAAGACAGTCATGAAAGTTTCTTCAGAGTCTGAAGAAAATTGGTTAGGTTTTGAGTTGCAGGTGTTAAAACAAGGCCAGTGCTCTGATGCTGTGTACTCTGTTTTGTCACCCCATTTCTAGCTCAAAGCCATCCTGATGGGTATGATTTCAGCTACTTAAACTTATAAATAAAGCTCTCTAAACAAAACATGGGAGGGATAATCTTCAGTGCCTTGTTAGGGCCTTGCAATGCTTCTGAAGCTGGAAGCATTCCTGTGCTGAAGACCTGCTCTCCTACCTGGGTCTGCTCTCAGCTGGCAGCAGGCAGTGTGGGTTTCTTGCTTCAGTTTGAAACATGAAGCATCTACTTTTGGCACGCTAGGATGAACAACATTTCTTAAAGTGGAGCATTGTGTACCAATTAATTGACAAATGCCTGTGTCCTTCACTAATGCAAAGAATTTTAGCTCTTACAACCAATTCTTTTAGTCACATTCACAATTTGGAAATAGATTTATATCGATAAGTAAACCTTTTAAAGCTGCATTTATATAAGTAGACCTTTTAAAGCTACATTTAAACACAGTAGGGCCTGGGACTACTGGCTCTGTACAATTAAATGTGCATGAACCATTGAAAAATAGATCTTATGTTAAAATTTATTTTTAAATCCTCTGTAGCCACATTTATAGCTTTTCACATTAACATGAATAATTCAGACTCTGTACCAGTGGAGAATTCTTTCTCATGAAGTTGCAAAAAAAGCATTACTTAGAATTGTTTGGATGCATCTCATAAAGGGACTAATTATGCTAATTTTATTGAGCATCATTATTATAGCAATGTTGCATTTGACTGGGGGAAAGGACTGTATTTCTCTCTCTATGATATTAGATGATGCTGAAACCCAGATTTTTGCACCCTTGACTGAACAGGATTAATTAACTTTGGAAATTAAAAGTCTTGCTAATCGATCCTTTCATTTAAAATTCATTCACTGCTAATCTTGTGGGTTTTGCATGCCATATGATTCCCTGGAATTTGCTAGACATGGAAATTGGCACTGTGTTCTCCAAGCTGCACCATGTGATGATGCTCAGACGTGCTTGACGCCCTTTGGGACTGCAGTGGAGACCCAGTGCCCATGAGAGGAAATGAAAACAAGTAGGAAAACATGATAGGTATGTGGAGCAATAGGGACTCTGTAGCCAGTGACCATTGGCAAAGCTGTCTTCAAGCCCTGTCCGCAGGGGTTGTGTCTGCTGCTGCTGCTTCTCTGTTTGTAAATCAGGAGAGCAGAGCTCTCACAGGACTCATCCTAGCTTTCAGGGTATAAAATATAAGCAGCATAGGCCTGTCTGTCATCCCTGTAGGACCAGCATTTTGCAGTTTGTGCTCTCTTTGGCACCCAAGTTACTGCTGTCTTTATTGAGACAAGGCTAGCGAAGTACCTCAGGGAGTATGAAAAGGAGAAAAGTAGTAGAAAAGTTTAACCTCAGCTTGTGGCAAGCCAAGAGGCTTCATATATTGCTGGAAGAGTTCAGTAGAGTTCAACAGAGAGGCAGCATTTCTCTTAATATTAGAAACACAGGCTTGACACCAAATTGAGTATCTGGCCACTGAGGATCACAAGGATGTATTGTGACTGTTTCCTCTTTGGAGGGGAGCCAGCCCTTGCACTGCAGCAGAGGCCGGGTCTGAATAAAAAGGGCCTTGCCCTGGCCCCATCTTTCAAGAGCAAGCACAGCCTGCCTGTCAGCAGGGGATGGGAAAAGAGATTTACAGTGCTGCTGCAGCTGTGCTTTCCAGGTGGAGAAAGAAGCCTCGCAGTGGGCTTCCTTCCTGCATGTGCGATGGTCTCACCACACCAGTGCCCCGAGCTGTAAGGGGGCTCAAAGGGCTTAACAAATACCTGTAAATCTGTTAGTACCCCAACAGAGAGCTGCTGACCTAAGAGAGGTGAGGTAATGGCTACCTTTAAAGCTCTGATCTGCTTTCTTTGAGCATGTCAGTCCCCTCCACTCCATTTCTTTTCTTTCCCCTATGCAAAAACCAATCAATATCCCTTTTTTTTCCTAAACAGTCCAAAAAAGGTTGTTGCAGCACTAAAGCTGCTTGACTAGGTGAGAAGGACTTTTTAAAAAAACAAAACAAATTAACCTCATGGCTTTTAAGGCCCAGGAAAGGCTGACCAACAACCATCTAAGAAAAGTTTGATCTCTTTTCAACATGTCCAGCTAATTGCACATTGAAATCAGGTTTGAAGCATCACAGGGCTGCAATTCATCAGCCATTGCTCTTACATAGATATATTTCAGCAGGCACAGAGTCATCATGATGTCTCTGAAGCATTTCTAAAAGGTCCTTAGCCCTTTGGTACTGAGCTTCTGGAGTAGATTGGACATCACTTAAAAGCAATCCTCCTTCAAAGGATAATCACACCATACTACCTCTCTCAAGGCTGCCAGGTGGATTTATGGCTGTGTGAGACAGCAGGTATTTGGGTTATTTGTGAGTGAAGAAAAATGTAGCTGAATATGTCAGTCATTGAAAGAATATTTGAGTGAGGACGTAGCAACTAGGCAGATTTGAGCAGGTCTGAATGACCTTAGGGCTGAGGTTTCAACCCTGGCTCTATCAGATAGTTCTATATTACTAGGAGTGTAAATTTAGCCTTTTATTGTAGCTGTATATTTGATTTTCACAAGCTGCCACAATCTGCTTCATTCTTGCTCAGTTGTCAGAAAGTATCTAAGTTAACAAAGTGTTTATTGTCAACTGCACATGAGAATTTTATAAGATAGAAAACTGGTTGGAGGTGAGCTACTTAATAAACAACAGAAACAAAGGCAGTCTCGCTTTTGAGGCTGAATATTCTTGGTTGTACCCTGGAAGTGAACGCGGTGTTAATACAATTTGGCAAAAAGACATTGTTTTAGTTTTGTCACAAAATAGCACTTCATCTGAGGAGGCCTAGCAGTTTGTAGGAGTGATAATGAAATAAAACCTCATAATTTTCACTTGGTTTTTTGGTGTTCATGGTAAGAATTGAAAACAGACCAGTGACCAACCCTGCTAGTATTATGGGATTTCAAAAGAAGGGAAAGTTGGGAAACCAGAGCACCAAGTTGAGTCTATTTCTTTGTTCTGCCAAGTTATTCTTTTGTGGTCCTGGTTAGTTCACAAGTGACCCCCCATTCCTTCAGCTTTCCAAGACATGTTGAAAGAGATGAGAATAACATTGGTTGTTTATCCTTCAGGAGATAGAAAGAAAGAACCAAGGTTGACACAGCAATTATAACTTCATCCTTGATGTGTTCAGTCCGGAACTGACAAGTTCCCTGTTGACTGGAGCAAGTCCCTTAGATGTCACCAGCATACCTGGGCTGAATCGATGATTTCAAAAGACGGACAAGGATTTATGTTCAGTTCTGAATTTCAGCCAGGTTCATGCGTGTGTTGATGTCCATTGCTTGTACTGCAAATGAAAGACGTTCACCACCAGAGTTGACTTGTCACCCACCACGAGGGTTTCTTGTGGAAAGTAAGAAAATGACAGCTTTTTGTATCTCTGTTATTTTAGGGAAAGCAAAGGGATAAAAAGGAATAGACTGTACTTACGTACTTTGGCACTGGCAGCAGATAGAGTTTGATGAACCACTTGTTCAGTACTGATGGCAAAGTTTCATTGCCTTGTACTATAAGATGCTTCCTGGCTGGTTTTTGTTTTTTTGTGGGGTTTTGTTTTGTTTTTTTTAATGGGATCTCATTAAACCATATCTCCAATTAAACATTTTATATATAGTTTATTTAGGGAAGGGAATAAACAGCAATAATGAACAATTAGGAAGTTTTGTACTCTGCAGCTAAAAGGATTTTCTAGAAGATAGTTGTATCTAACGTAGAAATACAGAGCCCTAATTCATAAAGAATATGTGCCATTTCTTTGAATCAAAGATAAACACAATATACCTCCATTGTTCACTCAGTACAGGAGTGTGCACATTATTCACTTGTGGACATTTTATAAATGCATAAGAATAGTTGGCTAAATGCAGTCCTTACTAAGACTCACATATGATTTTAACCAAACTGAAATATGAATTGCTGTTAAGGAGGACACAAAGCTCAATCCATCAAAGAGCATCCTAATACAGCATTATTCATACACAATCAATATGTTAAATTGCAACCTTGTGTTTAATGCTAACATTTAAATAAATCCCTTCGACCTTTTTAAGATTTATCTTCTACTTTAGTGTGAAGCATATA